>NC_071345.1:2780000-2905000 GCF_027744825.2 Synchiropus splendidus
CTGCTGCGTCTTAACCCTTAGGTTACGCAGGTGGTCGTAATGTTATGGCCGGACGGATATGACCGAACAATGTATGTCTCTGAAAACCAGGAGCTTCTTCCATCGTCCAATCTTGCAAAATCACGGGAGCGCCCCCTTTTGGTCATTTCTGCAAGGCACAAAAAAAGTGACATCCCAAAAAGTCAGTCCTCGAAACAAAGAAAATGACTGACTGGTCAGATGGCGGTGACCCGTGGCCCGTATTCATGACGGTTGCTTTGTTGTTACAGTACTGCGTTCGGTTGAGTTCCAACAGCAGGACTACAACATATCAGTCTTATGATGGGAGGGCTTCTTTATTTTGTTCAAGTTTGAACACTTTGTTCGTTGACTTTGACGCCAACAATGTTGAGAACTGACATACTGTCAAGACTTTAGTTTTAGTGGTTATTTTTTCTTGTATGAAATAAACAAAAACCAACTTAATAGTACAGTGGTACCTGGGGTCTCGACCACAATCCGTTCCAGACGGCCGTTCGAGAAGCAAATTGTTAGAAATCTGAATGGATTTTTCCCATGACAATGAATGGAAAAAGCAATAATGCGTTCCAAGCCTTAAACTAGTCTTTTGTAGGAGTGAATGTAGAGTGTCTGCTGCAGGTGGCTGTTCCTCTATGTGTGTGGCCGCTGCATGTGGTTGCCGAGTGAGTGAGGTCTCTCCAGAAGTGAAGAGGTGCCCGGTGCGTGTCCAGCTCTGAATGTGCGCTTCTGTGCAGTTTGGCTGTGACAAAGTCATAAACCAAGTCACGCTCTGTCCCAGACTGGCCTCATCCCTGTCCCAGCTCCAGCCCACAACAGGACATCAAACCCTGGAGTGAGCGCTCCAGCACCTCCCCTGTGACACTCTACCACGGTCCAGTGTGGAGACAGGAAAGGTTTTACACCTCAATAGGAAGAAAAAACAGTCAGTAAATGGAACTAACGGGACACGTCTGCATACAGAGGCTGCGTTATACACAATAACAGAGCACGTCGGGGTCAGCTGATCGCTCCGCGTGCCTTATGTTTTTTCCGGCATTTTTCCGGGGCGTTCAAGTTCTGCATTTTCGTTCGAAATCCAAAGCAAAAAAATCTCGAAATTTTTGTTTGAATTCTGAGACGTTCGAAATCCGAGGCACCACTGTATTTGAGATTGTGTCCACAACCTTCTTCCCGCCACTGTAGCCGCGGCTAGCGCTACTCAGGTCTGATGTGATTTTTAACTTGCTGCTCAATGAATGTTTTCTTATTAGCCCTCAGTGGCAGCTTGAAGCCTCACTAACTGAATCCAATATGTCTTCTACTGTTGCAGATGCCGACTGAAGCAGAGAAGTTACAGCCAACTCCACCTGTGTGATGTTTGAAAAACAGCAACACTACGATCCTGAGCAAACGTTTGCTTTCACAAACCATAACCAAAGGAGAACAGAAATTCAAGCCATGGTGTCCGTGAAGCATGAAGCAGGTGACCACAGAGCTGCTGCTCTCTCATGCCTCTGAGTGAGGTCCCGCCCACATTACTATCTGCATTGACCACTACTTTTAACATCTGTAAGTCATGTACTTACCACACTTGCTGTGTCCTCATCGCTAGTGAGGCTTCATGAAACAGAGTCATTTCTTTCAGAGCCCACTAGGTGGCGCTATCTGCCCAAAACTCTTAGAAAATTACAGACATTACAGATGTGTTACTTCCAGGAATATAAACATATATAAATATATTCAAAATTCCTTGCAATCCTGAGCCAGGATCTACTTCTGTCAGATGCCGTAGGGGACGTGAGCCGAGATGGTGCCAGACTCCACGGCCCCAGTGATGTGTTTCATCTGGTCGTCGAAGAAGATGTGGGGTTTGATCTCCTGCAGCACAGGACCTTTGGGATCCCTGCCCAGGAACCAAAGCTCGTCCAGCTCCAGCCCCCAGCTGCGCAGAGTCTTCCTCGCCCTGGCTTCGGCGAATGTGCCTTCGCTACGGGACGTCACCAAGAAGGTCCGGATCGGACCCTGGTCCTCATTGTTGGGACTGAGCTTCCTCTGGAACTTCACCAGAACCTCCAGGAAGCACTTGAGGGGACCCTGAGAGAAGAAGAGCAAGGGTGAAAATGAAACTTCACTGTCAGTGCTCAGAAACATTTTGACAGCGGAAGTGTTTCCAGACAGAACTGACGGCTGTGCTTGCTGGGAAGCACAGACTTGTTCTATCCAGAAACGTCCAGCTGTCCCTGTGCTGGATCTGCCCTGAACTGAATGGAGGCTCCACCCCCAGGTGAATGCAGTCGTGGCAGGTGAAGTGGTGCGAGTCACTCACGTCGGTGATAGGCGTGTCCTCATGCTCTTTCTCATAGGCAAAGTAAGCATCCAGATTCTGTCCCCGCTGCTGATAGACTCTTTCAGACTCGTTGGAGAAAAGCACAGAGTCTCCATCGAACGCCACCCGCAGCTGCTCGACGCTCAGGTCTGGCATGGTGTCGGGCGTGAACATCGTGCCGGCGCCGATCCCTAAAAATAACAAGCAAAAATACACCAGTGTCAGCCGTCAGTTGGCCTTGTGTTTGTTATCACAACAGTCGTGGGAAAACGCCACAGACTTCAGCACCTTCCTGTATGACCTCGGTGACTTTCTCCGGGTCCTTGGACAGGTACAGCTTGGCCTTACAGGCCCTGAGGGACTCGATCAGACTCATCCCTTCCATCATGTCAAACTTCTTGACGGTCAGCTCTGAAGGAAGATGACAAACTAAATGACTCGGTTCGGCTCCACTGGAGTCCGTCCGTCCGTCCGTCGCTGTGGTTACCGTAGTGCTTGATGCTGTTGGTGAGGCGGAGCCCGACTTGAGCGCGACTGTCGGTCATCAGGACGATGTCGAATAACTCCTCGCTGTCGGGACGCAGAAGTCTCAGACGCTCGTTCACCTGCATCAGCGCCTGCGTAAACACACACACACGTTTGAGTCAGGAGAGTGGAACGTGAGATGCTTGGGTGCAGCTTGTCACCAAACCAGCTGAAGGAAGACGTAGCAGTGCGAGCCGTCCGGACTGTTGCTAGGTAAATCTGGTTCCCTACCGTCTCTGCTTCATTGTGACTCATTTCTCTGCTCATATTTACATGTGCGCATGAGGCCTGGTGTTAACCTGAAATGCCAGTTGAGGTGATGGTATCCAGCCTGGCCGAGCTTCAGCCACGCCAGAGTCGCTGTTGTTTTAAGGTCCTGGTAATTCAGAAACTATTCTAACCCTTCAGGAAAGACCACATTCATTTGCCCAATCCACTGCTGGATTAAGACGCCAAATTTAGAAGCAAAACAAATCAGACTTCTCCTGAACCAGGAGCCTGATATGAGCTAAATGTCAGTAGTTGTGGCTCCGGTACCTTGACCAAGGGGAACGCAGCTCCGGGCTTCAGGGGTTCCTCTTCCTTAGCTTCCACTCCATCTTCCACCATGTTGAACAGGCTCTGATCCGACACCACGATGGTAAAAGCTGGGTTTTCCTCAGAGTTCTCCACAGGTGCCGCAGCAACAGTTTCCTCGGGCTTGAGTTCACTCATTGCATCTTCAGTTCAAAGTTAAACTGTCGAGCAGCTGATGACGGTGCAGTGACCAGTTGGTTTGTCATCGGTGAATGACACGTTGGCGGAAGCGATGCCAGCCATCGAAGGGAGTTGCTTGTTCCTGACGCTACACCTGACGTCAGCTCTTTCAATGAAACTGAAACTTTTTGCTGCACGGATTAATTGAATCCTAAAACTATTTTTTCATCTTAGAAAACTATCGCACACCAAATTTTGTGACGCGGCACTTGTTTAACCTCCTCAGACCTGAGCTTTTCTTGAGTTTTGCTTTTTGCAATTTGTCAAAGGAACGACCCAGAAGGAACAATAACTGAGTTTAGTCTCGTAGGAAAAGTTGTTTATGCGAAGAAGAATGACTTTCTTTGTCGACAGTTATGATTAACAATGTTGTTCTCAGTAACAACGCGACCGTTACCGTGTCATATGTAGCTGGAGACTTTATTGAACGGACACTGGATTCACTCTCAAATTTTGAATAGAATTTTCTATCCAGTTCTGTTTTCTTTCAGAACCCGACTTTCTCGCTGAACTGGCACTAATGTTGTTTTAGCATGATAAAAACAGTGTCCGCAAATGAGGCCAGTAGATCAACATTAAAATAAAAATAAAAAATCCCAAGGTTCTGAAAGGCAAGAATGTCATCTCTGCATGTGTGGACGGGGCAACTGGAGTCGTGATTTCTGTTGGGTTGGTAAAGATTTCAGCAGTATTAGTTTAGATTTTTGCTTTTGGGCATGTAAATAGAAATATTGAGCGTTTGGTGTATAATAAACGTTTGTTATTATTAGTCATAATAATAATACAACATGTGAAAGTAAAGTATGTTGCATTTCAGGAAGTTAAAACTTGACTTCTACTGAGGAAAACAGAGTTAAGTGTTGTTTGTTTTGTTGTTGTTTCTCTGTTTAAACGTCCTGGAACTGGTCTGAAAATGAACAGCTGAGCGAACTTTGGTTCCACCACCAAACCACTTACATTTTAACAGCTGCATGTTGTTGCTGTTTAATGTTCTCGTTCTCGCAGACGCAAAACACTAACGCAGCTTGGTGACGGACAGGTGGTCATAATGTTACGGCCCTGAAAGACCCCGTTCCTCATCATTCAATCTGGCGATGACACGGTAGCGCCCCCTTCCGGTGTTTCAGTGAAGCGCATTTCAGCTGAAGACCGCGATGAAAGTATAAATAAAATTAAAATGACATATTTTAGGAAACAATTGGTCGACAATGCTTCTATCTGGAACGATGTTATTAAATAAAGTAAAATCACAGACAAAAAAAAACAAGACCTGGTAAAAACAAAATACATTTTAATGTGTTGCAGGTAACATCGGCTCAACAGCGCCCTCTGCTGCCGTGGGTCAAAACATCAACGCTCCACAGTGGATTCCAGACCCTCTCACACTCTAAAGTAAGGCACCGAAGGCTGCAGGAGAGGGAGTCGAGTGGAGAACCGCGAGTACAGTGAACAAGTTCTACACCAGGACAAAGAGGTCCAGCCGCCCGACAGCGGGGGCTCGGGTTTGTGCGCAGGAGCGGCAGCGACGGTCCCTGATCGTGACACGCATCCAGCAGTGAGAGCCTCCCTCCTTCACCCAGACACAGCCAGGACGGAGGTGAGAGGCCGCACGGGACGGGACGGGACGGGAGCTCAGACCGACAGCGTTTCCCATGAAGCACGAGTGACTGGGTTTAGTGTAGAGAAGCAGCTCTGGTGTAAACATCTCCCCTCCTCAGACGTAAACAAGCAGCAACAGTGTAAAATATAGATTCAGTATAAAGTTGTTAAAAAAAGTGACCCTGGAAAAGAAGGAAGAGACATCCTTAAAAACCCTTATTCCTGTGAGGACCTGCGGCTTCAGCTTCCTGCGGCAGCATCTACTTGCTGTCGGCGGCCGGCTCGATGAGCTTCCCTCGGTGGTACTTCTGGCCGATGCCGTACGGCACGTGAGCCGAGATGGTGCCCAGCTCCTTGGCTCCCTCGATGTGGAACATCTGGTCGTCGAAGTAGATGTGGGGTCTGATCTTCTGCAGCAGGGGCCCTTTGGGGGCCCCGGCCAGGAAGAGAGCCTCGTCGATCTCCAGCCCCCAGCTGCGCAGCGTCTTCAGCACCCGGGCGCCGGAGCTGGCGGCGCTGCGGGCCGTCACCAGGAAGGTCCGGATGGGGCAGTCTAGCCGCTGGTTTTTGGCGTAGAACTTCCTCTGCAGCTTCCCCAGGGCCTCCAGGAAGCACTTGAGCGGACCCTGGGAGTCAATGGCAGGAGACGTGAGGAGAGAAGCAGAGGAAGCTGGGAAATGACTCGACTGCCAGGTCCGCTGAGAGGCCCTGGGGCCTCTTCCCAGTCAGACAACCAGTCAGCCTGTTCCGGGGTTCTGCTCCGAGTCAACCATGTCTCAGGTAAACAAGGACGCGGCTGTGCGAGTCACTGACCTGCGCCAGAGGCTTGTTCTCAAACTCCTTCTCGTGCTCGAAGAACGTGTCCAGTCCGTGCTTCTTGACAATGATCTCCGACTCGTCGGAGAAGAGCACGGCGTCACCATCGAACGCCACCCGCAGCTGCGTGTCGCACAGGTCTGACTCGGTGTCGGGCATGAACATGGTGGCGGCGGCGATTCCTGCGGAGGAAACAAAAATCACTCACTCCATCGAGTCAAAACACGCGTCGGATGCTAGGAAATCCTGGGGTTAGCATTGCTAGCATTTCAGCTAATGAAGGCTGGGCACTGGGACGGACCTCTGCTGAGTCACGTGTTTACACAGCCATATATACTGTACTGTCTCCATGCAAGTTATTCAATATAATGCACACCATCGGACAGCAGGGGGCGGGTTAGGGTTCGCGTTACAGAGTATTTCGCTGACAAAAAAGTCAGGATTTTCGACTCAGGTTTTTTTGGATTTTCGTTTTTTTTTAAGCTTGTCATGTGACTGTTACAGATGTGGATCCTGAAATCATCCTTCATATTCAATTATAGACAAAATTTATAAACACATGAGAACTATTTCCAATGTATTTTAATTTATTCATGAGTGACATGTAGTTATGCAACTGAAATACCATAAACACATCTCATAAACACGTCATGAATAAGTCAACATTTATTTCCTTTTGCAAAGAATCATTTTAACTTTGGTGTGAATTTGAACAATATTTTGATTTCAATGAAGTGCCTATTTGAAATGACTGGAGTTATCGTAAACCCAACAACAAAGTCCACGAGGCTCCTGCTAGCGTAGCTAGCTGGCGTGATGCTAGTCTCACTCTGACTTTCGATGCCTAGTCATTTGGAAGTTCAGTCCTCTGTTGGGCTCAGGTGGTTGTGTGAGGACTTCTTCCTGAACAGTGCGCAGCTCGGAGTCCCAACACTCGGGCGAGAAGAGAGCGGGTCCCCTACCTTCCTCGATGGCCTCGGTGACCTTCTCCGGGTCCTTGGACAGGTACAGGTTGGTCATGTAGGCCTTCAGGTAGCCGATGGGGCTCTTCCCTCCGGTCATGCAGAACCTCTCGATGGTCAAGTCTGGAGGGAGTCAGCCAACTGAGTGAGTCGATGTTCAGTGAGACGGCCGTCCGTCTGTCTGTCGCTGTGGTTACCGTAGTGATTGATGCTGTTGATGAGGCGGACGCCGACTTGAGCGTGATTGTTGGTCATCAAGACGATGTCGAACAACTCCTCGCTGTCGGGGTACAGCTGTCTCAGACGCTCGTTCACCTGCATCAGCGCCTGCGTACACACACACACTTAGTGAGGACCTCTCATGGACATAACCCTTTCCCCAGCCAGTTATTTTGAAGTCTCCATCCTCAATTTGAATCTTAACCTTGTGAGTCCAGCAAAAGGGCATCAAACACACACACACGCACACACACGCGCACACACACACACACACACACACACACACACACACACACACACACACACACACACACACACACACACACACACACACACACACACACACACACACACACACACACACACACACACACACACACACACACACACACACACACACACACACACACACACACACACGAGGGGCGAGAGTCGAACATGAGGCAACAACACAAACATTACAACACGCCTGCAAGTCTCTCTTGCAAGCCCTGGTGAACCAACACAGCCGCCTCTCCACCCCAATGAAGTCGTTCTCCTCTCTCATGAGAACACCTCAACCACAAGCTTGAGTCACAGGTGACATCACTTCCTGTGTCTCGCACGGAGTTCACTGTAGCTTAAAAAAATAAAAAACTGCGGGTCATATTCATCTTGGAAAAGGATCCATTCTGGAACTCATTTTTTCCCTTCATTCTTAATCTCCTGAGGAGAACAAGTCACTCTCACAGATCTATCGGGAGTCGGTCCCAGACCTGCAGCAGCCGTGCCTCCTCATGCCGCGCTGACCGACATCAGACAGACAAGAGTGCCCTCTATTGGGCTCTGAAAACATGGACACTGTCACATGAAGCTTCATCAACCCATCAGTGAATGTTGAATGTTCTTCCTGAGGCAGCTACGAAAACTACGACTGCCGACAAAGTTGCTGGAAGAGTTCTACACGGCCATCATCCAGTCCATCCTCACCTCCTCCATCACTGTCTGGTACAACAGCGCCACCTCCAGGGACAAGAGCAGACTGCTTCTTCCCCTCGGCCGTCAGACTGTTAAATTTGTGTTCAGCTTTTGTTATTTGATTTTATTTTATTTATTATCAGCACTTTATTTCGAAGCACTTTCCTAGTTGGTGGAACCCCCACTGATCATGGCAATGAATTCTCTTCTGATTCTGATTCAGTGTTGGATGAGCATATTTATAGATTGTTCAATGTAATAACTGGTTGTTTGAAAACATGGTTATTATGTAGTTGAATGTTACACATTAGCTCCCGGGACAGTGCCTTTGACATGAGGCTTCTGCTGGATGTGAACATGGTACTTACTCTCACCTGTGCCACAAGAGAATCAAGTGTGAACAGTCACTTTTAAAGTGACACTGAATGGGTGTTTCAGTCACTACAGACACATAAGGGTACTTAACCATCTGGTGATGGATTTGAGACCATGTTTGAGAGTTAGTCGCTGCTCTGTCAGAGATGTGTGCAGTATTTTCCTATGCATTCTGAGTTACACAGCCTCAGAAATAAGCACAATATTGACAATAGTTCTTGAACGTTGACTGAGGAGCCAGTCAGCCAAGTTCCATGTGATTTGAAGTTTGGGATTTTCTCACACACACACACACACACACACACACACACACACACACACACACACACACACACACACACACACACACACACACACACACACACACACACACACACTTCCTCTGAGGTTGAAGCAACTCTCCACACTCGGCTGAGGAGCCACACCCAGCGGGCGAGTGGTACCTTGACGAAGGGGAACGCGGGTCCAGGCTTCAGGGGCTGGTTTTCATTCTCCACCTGGAAGGCCACGTACTTCTCCACCCCTTCCTCCTCGTACAGCTTTCTCTCCGCGACCATGTTGAAGAGGGTGCGCGAGGACACGGCGATGGTGACGGCGAACTTGGGTTTGGGCTGCGCGGGAGCCAGAGTCAGAACCGGTTCAAACGCGGACGCGGGTCCCTGCAACACTCACGGGTCGAGGTTTGTTGGTTTTCAGGTTGTCGAAAAACGCCTTCGCGGCCGCCCAGTCCGTTTCGTCAGCGCTGTCCGCCTCCTCCGCGGCGACTTCCTCTGGTTTTAACTCACTCATTTTCCACTAAAACTTTTCAAGTTTTCGTGCTGAGTTGCGGAGAAAAGGCGAAGCAGCAGCAGGAGACTCCGAAGTTTGCGGAAGTAAGTCAAGTGTGGGCGTGTCACGCACTGGTGACGTCACACAAGACGCGACCCACCTTTTTCAACACAATAAATCATAAATCATTTTAGCCCCTACCGTTAATATGTATGTTTTATATTTACACCCTGTTTTATTTATTAGTTGTCTAATTTAGTTTTTATTATTATGACATTTATATGTTTCTGATAGTTATGTCGTCCATCCACATACACCTGCACAATGATTTAACATTGTAACGTGCGTGTTCATGACTGTATGTTTCATTTTGGCTATGAAATAAACAGTAAATCAAAACACAAAAACTGAGGGTTTGTCACGAAACAGTTTCAGACATTTTTCTCCCAATCAAATTTATGTCGTAAGCACAATTTATATATATATATATATATATATATATATATATATATATATATATATATATATATATATATATATATATATATATATATATATATATATTTAAATGTACATTAAATATATAGTAAAACATAGTAAACATAGTATTATGTCGAGTATAAAATAAAATGAAATGGTGATTATGAACGTATCCCTTTATCATTTGAGTTATTATTGTTCTTTTGTTGTTACCATTTCCCAGTGTCATTATTTTATTGTTATTACTTCACTGCGGGAGTTTGCGGGAGGTGTATATGTAATGTATAATTTCGAGATGTAAATTGTTTGATGATAATTTTTGGAGTTGTTATAGGCAACTTCTAAATATAAATAAATAGACATTTAGAAAAGTGTATTGAAATTGAAAAAAAAAGACACAATAAAAACGAAACAAACAAGTGAACTATCATAATGTCAACATCATTTATATGTTAAATTAAACCTATTGATGCAGGGAAAAAACATGGCTTTACTACTTTGATAAATTAGAATTAAATGACTTTACATGAACTCCTGATATATTAGAAAGCATTACGTCACATCTCAAACACCCAAAGTCAAAACACAGATTTTATCATGGTCATAAGTCACGTATTTTCCTAAACGTCATGTTCGTTTTACTGTCACCGCGAATCAGAAAATTATTCAATGACTTTTTTTTAAATCCACTGGCGCTTTAAATGGATCATTATTCGGCTTACTTTACCGTGATGCCATTACAATCTCCCTTCTGTATTTTTTTGACAGAGTAACAGACACTGTGCAAACACGCACACGCACAGACACACACACATGAATGACCTCTCCTCCTCCCCCTCCCTCAGTTGGTTGAGTCCTGGACGGAGCATCATGGCGATAAACGGTGAGTCTCCGATCTCAGGTGTCCGGTGCGACTCCGCTCAAACTTTACTGGGGATGTACGGAGCCTCGCCGACGGCGTGAGCTGCAGCAGTGTTGTGTGCGTCCGGTTCCTCTCACCGCAGCGCGCGGTACCGCAGTGGCTCCGGCGCGGGACAGGAGGCGCGGCGGCGGCGGCGGGGGGCGCTGGATGCTCCGGAGCGGACACCGAGGCGGGGATCAAGTGCATGGCGAGCCCCGCCTGCCTCATCTGCGGCTATAACCTCGAGTGGTGGCGACGTAGAGATGAACTTGAGCAGGCGCTTGCACGTCAAAACACGCGGCGCGACTCCCGCAGGTACCGCGGGGCAGAGACTCGCTGGGACTATTTCATCCAGCGGAGGGATACTGGATCAATCGGAACAAGCTGTCTCGAGTAACGACTGCGGAGTGGGGAGGTCGCGAGTCGGTGCGTGAGTGAACACACCGTGATCACCGTCGTTATTTGTCAGTGATCGACGGCGGTAGCGATTCCAGCGAAAGTCATCGAACACGTCGAGTGGTGACGCTGCGCGCGCCTCCTCCTGTCCCGCCACGGACTGATTTGTTATTGTGTCACGTGCGGCCGAGCGTGCAGCGCGTGGCGTTGCTATGGTTACACCTGAGCGTCCCGAAGAATGCGGAACTGTCGCTGGAGGTTGCGCATGTTCGTTTTACCGGTTTGTTTTCAACTGGAGTGTCGAGTTTTACACAACTTCGGTTCGACCCAGAGCCTGAGGATGTTCCTGCATCAGAGGGTCACAGTATTTGGCCAAGAGTTTCTTGGTATGAGGTCTGGACCCAGGCCTAGATCATTGGATCTTTTCTTCCCCAAGAACCCGTCCGATCCGATCCATGAGCCCAGACATCCTCAAGTGAACGTTGCGTGACGCGCTGCAATATCATTTTGACTCGACAATGAGCGTCAAACAAGGCGAGCAGCCTCCTGTTTTTGCTTTGTTTGTTTTAATATCCTCAATATTTTTTGCAACGTTGCACTGTTTATGCTGTTAAAAGTTTCACGGTGTGATCCTGTATTTGTTTTTTTCTGGTATCTGCATCAAGTACGAAGCACCTTTTGAGTGAAACTGTGCGATCAGGATGTGAAAAAGTACATTTAGTTCATTCACCCAAAACCAGTGGTGGGTTGATGAGGCTTCATGAAACAGTGTCAAGTTTTTAGAGCCCACTAGAGGGCAGTGTAGGTTTAAAATGGATGTGAGTCACATAGTGTGTCGCATAGTGCCCTCTAGTGGGCTCAGAAAGTAAGGACACTGTTTCATGAAGCCTCATCAATCTGTCACTACACAAAACCTACCATCTCTGAAGCACAACTAGCTTATAGTGATGTGCTGAAGCAGGGCTCCAGTAGGATCAGGATCCTCTGGTCTACAGGATCCTGATCTGAGTCAGTATCCTGTAGACCAGAGCCCAGCGAGGTCATGTGACACTGCAGGTGTGTGAGTGTGTGAGAGAGTGTGTCAGTGCCTCTCATGAGCCGTGTCGCGCTCAGGAGGATAATGGCCTGGAAAGTGACCTGGAAACTCCATGATATTTGACAACAATTCACTCTAGAGATGACACATCATGAGACGGAGAAGCCGGTGACCTCTGACACGTTGGTTTTTGGTGCTGATGGCGACACATGCGAGGTGGTTGTGTACTCATGTTGTTGGCTGAGACTGAGGGATTACCATGCTAAGAAAACTATCCCCGCACAAATGAAAATGTTTTGTGTGAGGCTTGAGCAGACCTTCATTCTCACTTCAGTGGAGCTGCTGCCCGATCTTCCCTCTACACTGTCAGCAGGTGAGATGCGAGGGACACCCTGGACAGGCCTCCACTACATCACACATAGACAGACCCCCACTGACTCTTTCAGACAATCCCAAGTCAGCAGTTCACCTACGTTTTTGAACTGGGAAATGAAACCGTTTTATTGAGATGAAACACGAAGTTTGGTCCAAGCCCATTAGAACCTGCGACCCTCTCGTATAGGTCTGTGCCATCATGTGTCGATGTCACGGAGAAGAATGTCGACTGAAGGAAGTGACAGGTGCGGCACACCTTGAGAAATGGAAGCATCAGTGCTTTCCTGGGGCTCCGGTCGGATCACTAGTCCGTTGGTCACCTGAGAAAGTCTGGCTTCTCTCCGGGTGTCTGTGGCATGATTCTAGAAAGCTCTAGAAGAGTGGCCTGCCTTGCTGCAGTTACTTTGGTGCTGTGCTGCTCATAGTTTGGGGGACGCAGTGTTCTCCACGTGGTGGGCGCGTCAGGTGTTTGGTGCCACGGTGACTCTCACCTGAACCACAACATTTGCCACTCATTGGCTCAGCAAACACGGGACACTGCGATGGCAGGAATCCCAGTCGTGGTGTGGGCACGAACGGTGCCGCGCCACTCCCTGGATAGCGCCGTCATCGCCCGTACATCACGGGGCGAATCTCTCGCCGAACTTTCACGACGCCAGATTATGGCTTTAATCCGTGTGTCGTGCAGAGATTGCGCGTGGGAAGCAAACGTTTGTCCAGGTCCTCATGATTTTAAAACCATATTCCTAATCCCAGTTTAATCCCTTTTCATCATACATCCCCAAACTAATTCCTTTAAGTCTGAGCTCCTGTTTACGGGCTCTCCGTCCAAATTCATCCCCGGCTTCCTTCTTATGGCCAGTTCCGGTTAATCGGGTTTATCGGCGCTGGCGCCAACATCTGCCGGCTGCGCTCGGCCCGAGGCTGCGGCATATGTTTCCAGCGAGCAGCCAATCATATTTTTAACCTCTGACTCCCAACTTGTCTGTCTCTCTCCAGGAGGGGGGAGGAACTGTGGTGTTCATGAGCTCATCTGTGCCCGACGAGGTAACCAGCAGTGCATCTCACTCCCCGCTTCACCTGTAATGTTATTGTGCTGCGGAGCTCCATCCAGCTTGGCTTTACCGCGGACGGCGTGTGTGTGTGTGTGTGTGTGTGTGAATAATGCATGGCGTATCAAGTTTTAGTTCGCTTCGGCTGAAGAAAGCAGCTGTGTGTTCATGACTTATTCAGCATGAAGGTTTTGTTTCCCACCAGAGCTCTGTGTGTAAGCAACATTTCCAGATTGAGTCGACACTTTTTTAAACAAGCTGCTTCTTTTCTGCCGCTCAGGCAGGTGTGTTACAGCCAGGTACCTTCAGCCCTCCTTCACTCAGAATCATTCAACCCGAGGAGGAGCACTGAGAAAAACAGGGTCAAAAGTGAATCCAACCCTGCCCTCACTCATTCATCGCCTCTTTATCTATCAGTCTGTCTGTTAATTTACCCTCCTGTCCATCCATCATCTGCCTTTACATATGATCATCCATCCATCCATACGCTTCTCTCCGTCCACCATCTGTACTTGCCCTGAAACACTTTCCATTTTCATCTATTTCTATCCAACCATCCACTCAACCATCTATCCATGTGCCTTCTTGTTCATCCATCCATGTCACCACAGCTGTTTTCAATGTCCCTCCATCTGGTTTCCAAACATCGATTCAGCAGTGTAAATGTTCGCCATCCATCCATCCATCCATCCTTGTCTAAATCTGCTCAGTTACAGAGCTATTGTTTGGTGCATCCAGCTCAACCTTGATCAACTTCTGAATTTTCATTTGCCTTTTCCATCCATCATCGCGGTGTTAGAACCAACATATTGTCATTGTCCACCCAGCAGTTGGTTGCAACACAGCCTCACTCCCATGGCGTAATATACTGCCATTTGAAGAGTGGACTTTTGTGTCCTATACTGACGCCTTCAGTGTCGCATGTTGATGCCATAGGTTTTCAAGTGAAGGGCAGCGCGTCACCTAAAATAAAGACGCATGTCGGGTTAGAAAAGCCATGGGATGTTGCTCCTTTAGTTCCACATATATGGTAACAACTTAGTTTTTAAAACCCCTGTGTTTGACTCATGGTGACCTCCTAACTTTGTATAATCCATTGGAACGTCAACAAGCAACACTGAAGGCTGCCACAGGTGTCAGTATAGGACGCAAATGTCCACTTCCCAGTGTGAAAATACACGACACCATGGGATTGAGGCTGGCCTCTCTGTTGACGTTGATGGATTGTATGGTGCAACCAGTTCCTGGCGTGTTCCGCTGGGATGTCCATGCCTGATATCCGCTATGGTTGGGGGAAGGATGCGCTCACTGCGTTCCATCCGATGTCGTGAAGAAAGAAAACATTACCTGAGCGCTGATTCACGAGGGATTAAAGGAATAACTCGAGCAGAATTCAAGGTAGCAGGCAGCCCATGGTTCCCTCAACAGAAACAGTGGAACACCCTACAATCCCCTCAGTTTTGGGCACACGGCGCCTGAGAAATGAAGCACAATAGCTACAGCGGCATGTTGCTACCGGCACCTGAGGTGCACCATCTGACACAGCAGGTGCAGCAGTGGATCTCATTAGTTAGAAAACATGACAAAACGTGAAGAGCAAATAACATCTGCTTTTGTGATGTCGGATTATTCCACTATTTTAATTGGCAAAGCGCGTCCCCTCCAGGTGTGTGGTTGTTTGTAAGTGGACGAGCTGTAGTTTAGGAAATAAAGCTGATGGAATCCTGAGGCTCAGTCCAGAGTTCAGCGCCGGTTCACCCGCTGGATTAATCCTGTTTTTCACATCCAGGCAGAGAGATCAGAACCCGCCCTGAATGGCAGGTGACGTCAAAAGTAGCTCGCTCAGCCTCGGAGAGCGACACGAGGAGTCACGTTTCCTCTGAATAATTCAGCGGATGTTGACGTTTACGCAGCAGATGAAGTGTCCCGAGCCTCCAACTGTTCATTTGGAGGCACGGCAGCTGTTTGGGTAGAGGTCAGTCTGGCTCGGGACGCTGGCAAGTGGCACCCTGGATTACGTCAGACGCGCCAAGGTTGTTTGCTGTCAGCAGTCGCAGATGTTTGTTAGGGCACAGCTGGATTAAGAGCGGATCGCCATTTGGAGGAGGTAAGCCTCTGCCACCACGCTGCTTGCTCCTCCTCCCGCTTCTTCGGTCCGTCTTGTTAACAAGTAGACAGTTTGGTCTGGAGGGCTCTCTGTTGCCATGGTGACTCACCTCTTCCTGAAGTTGGGGGCGAACTTTGGTGTGTTGTCAGGAACTTAGGGACGATGCGTCACCTTAACATCCATCTGAACTACCTCCCTCCTCTTTCCTATCCACCTCCAACCATCCTGAACATGCGCCACACAACCCTGCCTGGCCTGTCCGAACCTCACTACACACCTACTTACTGACCTGTGTACTCGATGCCCATCGCCTAACTCGATACCTCAACTCTCACTGACCTACATCCCATGTGACCTACCATCCCATCAACTCAACATCAACACCTGAGCAGCCCTACCAAAGACATGACCGACCTACCTACCACTTGCTTAGCGTTCATCCGACAACCATCCAACGACAAAGTGATATACCAAACCTACTACCTACCTATCGGACCTAGCTATCCAACTACCATTTGCCCATGTCAGTACCACTGGCCTACCATCCTAAAGTCTCACCCTACTTACTGACCTACCAACTCAGCTACTGGCCCTGTTCTTATTACTACATACCTTGTGTCTTGCACTAGCTCCGTCCATCGCAGCTTGCCTGGCTAGTTCATCACTCTCCCAGCCATACTTTGGTAGGAGGCCGCGGTCATCGATCATGCCGTGACTATGCAAGAACGTTCTCATCCAGAAGCCCCCAACCCTTGTTAACAAGTCTCCACCACTGCTGCCCTTTGATCTTTGTGCGTTTGAAAAGGCCTGGTACCAGCCAACACGTGTGGAATTCCTTGGTTGTGCAGCACAGTTTGGACACGAACACTCACAGCACAGACGAAGGCTTTCGCCCGCTCTTCTGTCTGAGCTGAAGCTTATTAAGAGCAGCCACTCTGAGCTCAGTTTGAAGCTTTTCCTTTGAGGCTCTCACAGAAATAGCGGCGCGGCGCGCTTGGCCTACATACACGGCTGTAGATCCTGGCTGCTGATTCCTATCGTGGTCGGCCGTTTCAGCACAATAGCTCACGTCCTTGGACTGAGCTGCGGTCCAGGAGCTTTGTCTTAAAAGATAATACGAGTGTATCCCCCTGACCTGAGCTGCCGATCTTGTCCACAGTGTCTCCGGAGCTCCTGGGTGCCTTGTCGTCTGTCGCAGCCTTCCTCGCCTTGGTTGCTCTGTTTTTCCTCTACATCAGCAACAAGCGGTCGGTGGAAAGTCCCGACACTCTGCTGCATCTCAGCGACTACAGAAGCAGCCAGCCAGGTACACACGCACAGCTGAGCACCACCACAGCACCTGGGACACCAGCGAGTCCCGGGTCCTTTAAATTCCCTCCATCCTCTTAGCCGTCTTTCCTTCAACCTGAAACGACTGCTGGCTTGTCTTTCCACCAAACCACCTGTCCATCTTTTGGACCAGCCATTTATATCCGTCCATTTCCTCCAACTGTCTTTCTCCATAGATGCGTTTGACTTTTCCTTCCAACATTCATATATCCATTCATACATGGAAGTGTCCTCCTGTTCTGTCATTTTGCCTCATCCATCATCCAGTTTCTTTTCTTTTCACCATTTTGACTGCCTTCTACTTTTCTTTTCTTTCTTCCAGCCATATTTGACCATTCATTTTTCTGCCATCCATCCATCCTATTCATCATATCTGTACTGGTAATCTTTTCGTCATCCATATTGCTTCCATTCTCATCTGCTGGTGGAGCCGTTCATGCCTTTGTTCTGGTGCGTTTCTCTTTCACATCCTTTTTTACATCCCTCTAGCGATTATTCATCAAGGCCACCTTTCAGTTTTCCTCTTCCATCTATTATCCATCATCCACTGTAGGTACTTGTCTCGTCTATTTTGCATTTCTCTCCATCTCTCTTTAGGTCTACGCTTGTTTGCCCATCCATGTTTTGCATTTGCCCTGAAACATTTGCATTTGATCCATCCATCCACATCCTTCGCTGACACTGTATATGGCTTGGTCCATCCATCCATCCATGCGATCCTGATCCCCGTATGTGCCTGACATCCCATCATCCATCACCTAAGTCTGACTCTCTAACCTCCATTTGTGAATCTCATCCCATCCATCAATTCCTCTCTTTCGTTCTGTCCTCATGATCATCCTTCCATCGATTTATCCACATGACTCACCGTGCGCCTGACTTTTAGTCATCCAGCCATCAGCTTCTTTTATGAAAACGAAGCAATCCATCCATGTGAATGTCAATTTGTTGATCTCTCTTCTGCCTTTCCATTTGTCCGACTGACCAATGCTGTAGCGGCAGGTGTCAAAAGACACTTTCAACAAGTTTCCACCTCACTGTTCACGTCACTGTGAGAGCCTTGGATGACACAAACCCGTGGTCCGTGAGGCGGCGGCGGCGTCGGCGTCCCGGCTGAGGCATGGCTTTCTTCAAAAGCTTCCAGCAGAACCTTCCATCTGTCAACATTTCCTCCATCTTGGACTCGGTCAGCAGCCGCGTGGACGACTTGGCCACTGCGGTCAGCGACGTCACCTATGCTGTCAGTGACCAGCTGACGGAGCAGGTCAGCACCATCATAAACAAGGTGCAAGAGGAGGAGGATGGGGAGGCCGGCAGCAGCCAGGAGTCCGCTCAGACGGCCGGCGCACAGGAAGGGAAGTCGGCCAATAAGAGCATGTGGCCGATGGGTCGAGACTCGGAAGTGGGTCTCACAAACTTCATGAACAACCAGAGCAGCGACACCACTGAAGCAGAGAGCACTCAGAGTCAGCTGGAGTGGGAGTGGAGGGATGGATGCTGGAGAGTGAAGAAGACAGACGCCGAGTTAGCCGAGGAGGAGAGGAGGAAGAAGGAGGAGAAGGAGCTGCAGGAGAAGAGAGAGCAGAGGAGACGGGAAAGGAGAGAAAGGCAGATGGAGAAAGAAGCCAAGAGGAAGATGGAGGAGGAGAAGGCGGAGGGTAGCGATCCAGAAGCAGAGCTGTCAGAGAAAACGGTCGGCAGTGAGGTGATGACCAACGAAGACGACACCAAGCTGGGAAGAGTAGACGAACCTGTGGAGTCTGTTGAAAGGAAAGAAAAGGAGGAGAACGAGGACGAAGAGGAGGAGAGAGAAGGAAACCCCGACAGAGAAGGGGATGACGAGCAGGAGGAGGAGCCAGAAGTCTCAGGATCCAAGAAGAAAAAGAAGAAGTCTGACAAGAAAAAGGAAAAAAGTGAGAAGTCGGAAGAGACAAAGAAGAAGGACAAGAAGAGCAAGAAGAAGAAGAAGAAGAAACAGAAAGACGAGCAAGGTTTGGACGTGTGAAGACTCTTTCAAGCCTCACTGAGGCTCTTCTTCATTCTTGTCTGCTCTGAAAGCTTCTGCAGAAGTGATTCCATCCCACACCTGGGCTGAATGCTAATCCATGACGACCTACCTACACAAAATAATTCCTCAGTCGAGATGAGAACACAACTAGTCATTTCTCTTTCTTCCACCTTACGGAAATGGGGAAAACTACAAACAAGATGTGCGACTTTCCTCCCATGATTATTAAAGCTAGATGAGCACGGCGTCTGGATGCTAACACCACACACTTTGGACAAGAAATAGCTGCATTTGAGTTTCAAAATACACGTTTTGTGACTTTGGATTCCTCTGTCTTAAGTGTGGTTTGTGGTGTGTCGCCACCTAGTGGTCTCTCTGATCTCTATTTTAAGTCCTCGTGTTTCCACCAGAGGGAGTTTTGTCCGACAGCGAGGAGGACAAAGGCCTGGAGGCTTCGGCCGTCCAGCAGAGTGCCACCATCGTATGGAGTAGCAAACACAAGGCCGGTGACCAGGGAGGCTACCACAGCGAGGGCTCCAGCGAGCATGGTGAGGCTGCACAGACTATGACTAGTTCTACTTCTACTACCACAGTTACGGCCAGTACAGACGCAGCTTCTCTTGCACAGACGACTGACCCGTACAGGTTCTCACCCATGCACCTTCCAGTCAACAGCATCCAGAGAATACAGAAGGACCCGTCCTTCCACGAGCTGCAGCCTCCTCCGTACCAGGACGAGGTCTCGGGAGTGAGGGGGACCTCGCGCTCCAGACAGGAGAGGGGTGTCCGCCGGGGGTCGCCCCCACAGCGCTGCCACAGCCCCAACGGCTCCAGCGAGGCCAGCGAGGACCAGGACACAGAGAGCTACCTCAACAAGGCTTGTGAGGAGGACATCCCCAGCGACAGCACGGCGGTGGTGGGGCCAGAGGTGGGGTCTTGGTGTGACCGGGGGGGTGTTGAGCGAAAGGTTTTCATCTGCTTTGCATCTTCTTCAGGACCATTCTGGGCCACTGCTGCCGTCCCCCTACGAGCCAGAACCTCTGGCCAAGTACGGTACTTTGGACGTGGCCTTCGAGTACGACTCCGGCGAGCAGTGGCTGGCCGTCACCGTCACCGCGGCGACCGACATCCCGGCGCTCAAGCAGACGGGAAACATCTCCTGGCAGGTCCACTTGGTCCTGCTGCCCACCAAGAAGCAGCGGGCCAAAACAGGGGTCCAGAAGGGCCCGTGTCCCGTCTTCACTGAGACCTTCAAGTTCTCCAGGGTGGAGCAGGAGGCGCTGAGCGACTACGCCGTGCGCTTCCGCCTCTACAGCATCCGCAGGATGAAGAAGGAGAAGGTCCTGGGGGAGAAGGTCTTCTACCTGACCAAGCTCAACCTGCAGGGGAAGATCGCCCTGCCCGTCACGCTGGAGCCCGGATCCGAACTCACAGTGAGAACCTCCGTCTGCTGGTTCAGCTGAGAGAGTGATGACATCAGCTGTCATTTCTGATGAGTCAGCAAATGTGCCGCAACACGTAAAGTCACCTTGATCCTGAAACCGCTGTCCCATAACTACGACTACTGCGACTACATTACGTGCGACTTCTACAGTAACTCATACTGTTCTGCACTTCTACTGCCAGTTAAGCACTGGTGCTACTTCTACTACGTCTTTACTATAAACTACAACTTCTACCGCTGCTTTTACTACAACATATTTAACTTTGTCTCGTATTACTTCTATACTATTGCTGCAACTTCATACATTATTTTTACTATGACTACCAACTATGACTACTACTTCTAATATGTCATTATAAACACTAGTTCATCCTCCGCTTCCACTTCAGTAAATACTACTACTACTTAAACCACCAATATGATCTTCATAAATACTTCCTCATCCTCTGGTTCTACTTCTACAACAGTATGTACTTTACTATATCTACATTGTCTAATACTACTTAAACGCAGCATACCTCAAGTATTACTTCAACTTCCACTATAACTTCTATGTCTTCAGCAACTACTACTTTTACTTCTACCACCGCTGTTGCTGCTGTAAATAAGTCAAAAACGTTGAATCGCTGCATGAATGAAGTATCTGCAGCACCAAGGCTGTACACTAGATGTCTGACTGAGACCGGCGTGTCTGTGTATGTCCAGGGCTGCGGCTCGGTGGTCAGCGTGTCCCGCAGCGGCGGGGCTCTGTCCTACCGCTCAGCCGAGGACACCTCATCCCCGGAGATCCTGCTGGGTCTCATCTACAACTCGGCCACCGGGCGGCTGTCGGCCGAGGTGATCCAGGGGAGCCACTTCAAGACCCCGGCGTCTGAAAAACCCGTCAGTGAGTAGAGCCCAGAACCTGCCTGTCCTCCTGCTGCTCCTGACTTCTTCTGACTGATCTGTTTCTTCCTGCTCTGCTGTGTTTGTGTGTCAGACGGGCTGTTTTGTTGTATAAAACATTTCGTAGGCGGACAACTTTATATCATGAGAGGTAAGAGAGCTCACGTCGGCTCAGCGAAGCATGACAGATGACACCAGACCTCAGTTCACACCTGCATGAAACAGAGCCGGCCCTTCCAATAGGTGGACTCACCACAGCGTCTGAAGAAAACCACAACCACAAGTCACATTAAATCCATGTAAATTAAAAACGCGCCATCATTTAAAACAGTCAAATGTAGTCATAAATGAAAATGTAGCTTCTTTTACCAACCCATCCAAGCTGGCAAAGGATTAAATGTTAAATAGTTATAAAATATTTACATGAAATATTTTTTTTAAAAGACAAATAAATAACCTTCTTTGAAATATAAAAGATGAGTGTTTAGTCGCATTACCATTACTTTCTTTTTTAGCAAAAAGTTCAATGACTGAAAATTTAAAAATATATTTAAAAAATAAAGTGAGCATAATAAATTCTAATAACTAAAAAGACTAGTGGTCAACTGAAAATAAATAAATAAGAGACCAAAGTAGTTGCTCTTTAAAATATACACAAGTTCGATTTATAAATAAAACAAAAACAAATTACTTACAATAAACTATAAATAAATTACTTTCCTTTGAGAAGTCGACACATTTTTATTTTCACATTATCAATTAATTTAACTAGTAAATAACAATGCAACTGAAAAAGGTTACTATTTTAAAGAAAGTCGTTCCTTCATTCCGTTTTGAAGATCGCCATAAATATTTTTGATTTCTAATAGTTATTTCATGGTAAAAAAAAAAGGACATGGTTGCTCGCAGTACTCACTCCAACCACCGGGTGTCGCCCTCTCTCCACAGACACATACGTCAGGCTGACGATGCTGGACTCCAAGGGGAAGCAGATGTCCAAGTACCGGACCGCAGTGTGTCGCGGTCAGCCGAACCCGACCTACAAGGAGACCTTCGTCTTCCAGGTGGCGCTGTTCCAGCTGTCCGAGGTCTCGCTGGTGCTCTCGGTCTTCTGCCGCCGCAGCAGCATGCGGCCGCGCGAGCGACTGGGCTGGGTCTCCCTGGGCCTGGACAGCACCAGCGAGGAGCAGCAGGCCCACTGGGCCCAGATGAAGGAGGCAGAGGGGCAGCAGGTTTGTCACTGGCACACGCTCACGGACACATAAGGCGTGGCCGGGTCACTCGCACCGAGGTCACCCTGGAGGTCGCCCCCCAGCGCCAAGAGGCCGGACCAGAGACGGGTGGAGGCTCTGGGTCCCAGCTGCATGTGGACTGTTTACAGCACCACCAGGACACGTCTGCCTTCCTCCAAACATTCAAGGGCTCCTACCAGCGGCACCAGCACGCCATCACCAGAACCGGGACGCTGGTCCGGAACCAAAGGGCCCAAACTCAGCTGCAGCTTCGTTTACAAGTTTCCTTCGGAGACGTCTGTCACCGCCTGGTTCATGCACCCTCTGCAGCTTACGCTCCTCACAGCAGCTGCTGTCCCGGCTAGCTGGGGCGCCAGGCTGCACCATCGGGGAGAGAGACACACACAAGCGTTGACCACACATTTGCGCCAAAATCTAACTTGATTTAACTCGGAAAATTGAGAGAATAAGTTCAAATAATTAAAGTTTCATTTTGTCACATTTCACAGCTCGAACCTTTACTTTTTTAAAAATTAATAAACTGATGTTTGATACTCAAACGTATAACTCGAAAGATTGTAACTCCCACTGAAAGCCAACAGTAAGATCTTTTCCATATTTAGTTTATATGTTAGACTACAGAAATGAAAAAAAAAAAAATTTTAATACATTAAGAAAAATTATATTCGTAACTCTATAAATCAATGGAGAAAAACAAATATAAGATAATAATTCTAATAATAATAATAATAATTCAATAATTCTAAATTTTGCTGGGCAAAACCCATAAATTCATAAAATAAAATAAAAAACCCTTCAGCTTGAAATACATTTAAAAAAAAAATACATGGATGAAAACCACACTGCTAATTAAAAATAAAATTAATTGGATTCAGATCCTTATCTTAACTGAATTTCAAATATTGATTTTTTTTTAAACAAAAAAAAAAAAGACAAATACTAAAGAAGTGAAACCCGGGGTTCATGGCGGCTCCGTGGACAGACGACAGCAGCTCAACTTTATAAACAACCATTGTTTTCTTGTTTTTATTTTCCAATGCTGGAGTTTCTGCCGAGTCATCATTCAATGCAAGGGGCTAAACGCTGACTCATGGTTTCACATAGTCATTGGGGGGAGAATTCCTAACTCAAGTCTGGGAAAACCAGCCACAGAGCAGAGCAGGGCGGAGGGTGCAGGATGATGGAGGGGTGGTGGGGGGGGTCCAGACAAACACCACCTGATCTCCCAGCTCTGGCTGCGCTGCCAGCTCATCGGGTCCAATCAAGAATTTCTGTCATGAATCAGCGCTGTGTTTAAGGGGATCCAGATTAATCTGTGGAGGTCAAAGGTCAGCAACCAGGTCTTCAAAGCGGAGGACGCTCCAGCGCCCCCTAATTGACGTGGCAAGCCCCTCCCCTGCTGAGTGGGCTGGTTTTCCGGGACGCGACCCCCCTCCCCCCGACTGAGCACTTTTTATTGCATGTTCATATAAAAATGTTTTTCAACAATATTTTCAATAAATATACAGAAGGAGCGACTCGCGTGGTGGTTGGTCACAGAAGGGCGTCGACGCCACCCCAGAGCGGAACGGCCGAGTTTCCAAGTACAATTTCACATTTTCTGAAAATGAGCCTGGAATTGGTTAAAAACAAAAGGTGGGTTTTATATATATATATATATTCTTAAGGAGTTTCAATAAAGTTAACAAAATGAAAAAAATATTTTTTGTTTGGACGACCATTTTCCCAAATGTGTTTTCAAAAGTATTTCTTTCTTTCACACTAGAATGAGGCTTCATTTTGGGGAAAAAAATGAATCATGAAGTGACAGAAAAACAAAAATCTACATTTTTTTAGCCAATTAAATGTGTTTTAATTGACTGTTGAATAATTTAAAAATATGTCACAGTCTGAGCATCAACTAAAAAAAGTAATAAAATAATTTTGTGGGGAAAAATCTTTAAAAGAAATGTATTAAAAAAGAATAGTTTGAACTCAAATTAAAAATCTGTTTTAACAAAAACGGATTAACAATATAAGACTTAAACTCAGATTTCCGACTGGAGTGAACGCAGCACGCTTCTGAAGAAAAGGGGGTTCAAATAAAAAAGGGGGTTGTTGCGTTAAAAAGTAGCACGTGACGGATGGAGGACCACGAGAGCTGGACCAGGACCAGGCGACCTCAGGACCTCGGGTCCTGACCCGACATCATCGTACCGATTTGGCAAAGAAAACATTCATCACCGTAAGAAAAATTAAAGTGGAGCCAATATGGCGACAGCGTAAAGTTTCCGTCCGCGTGGAAAAGTCCAGAACAGAAACGCGTCCTCCTCGACGGCCCGACGCTCTAAAATCTGTTTTTGGCAGCGAGACTGTGGCAGGGGAGGGGGAAAGAAAATGGTGGCAGGTTTTCACATCGAGGCATTTCGGTGACGCTGAACCCAAGTCTGAAACACGACCCGGATGACAAGAGGACGAACACGCTGGAGGGCCGACAGAACCGAGACTGCCATTGCTGGTTTATTTAGAAATAGGATCTCGGATCTCGCAAACTAACAAACAACTCTATTCCTGGCCAGAATTCTCTTTGAAAATATTTTTTAAACAGAAATTTGTTTTCTGGTTTTGTCCTTGTAATGCAATTTTTAAATTTCAAATAAATCAATGGCAATAAAATCACATTTCTAATATCGAGATTTTATTTTTTATCTTACTCATAATATGGTTTTTCTGATGCCAACAAATATTGTAGGAGTCAATGCTATCAACTTAAGATGAATCATGAAAATGTGTTTTCTTTTTCCCTTAACTGCCTGAAATCTGAAATACTTCTTTGAAAACACGCATTGTTTTTGCTCACCGATCTTCATCAGAAAAGTGGGTGTTGGCTGCTCTTATCTGTCCTCCATGAAATCTGACCACATAAAGCCCTCCAGCGTGTCGATCCGGCCGCAGACTGCCATCACTGCCACATCTGAAACATTTGTCTCGACAGATTTACAGAGTTCAACAACACGATTAAAAAAGTCAATAAAACATTTCGGACCATCAGTGCTGCTCTCCTGGACGAGAGTTTGTAGCTGAAGAAGACGAAAAGGGCGACTGATGCTTCTCTGTACAAGTTTTGTGACTGTGCAGAAGCTACCGACGCAGCCGTAGTGGTTGCAG
Organism: Synchiropus splendidus; assembly: GCF_027744825.2. NCBI lineage: Eukaryota > Metazoa > Chordata > Actinopteri > Syngnathiformes > Callionymidae > Synchiropus > Synchiropus splendidus. Next base: position 2,805,717 of record NC_071345.1, read on the forward strand.
GTGGGGGAGAGCAGGACCTCTGCTGGCAGCTCCACACCTGGCGGGAATATCCGTCACGTCCCACTCAGATGAACTTGAAGCACTTGGTCTTGTCGTGGGGCAGCCGTGTCTTGAACAGCACCGAGTCCACGCGGAACTGCGTGTAGAGCAACGGCATGTACCCGTAGACCTTCACGAAGAAGTTGATGCACTTGTGCCGCTCGTGGAAGTGGGAGTCGTCGTGGGACAGCGCCTGCGGGCAGCCGGGGCAGCGGAAGGTCCAGCGAGAGGTCACCTGTAGGGGGAGACAAACGCCATCACCGACCTACACCAGAACCAGGAAGTGAGTTTCCCCGCAGTCCAGGAGCAGAGGACTGTTCTGCCCCCACTAATGGTACCATCTGATCCCCAAAAAGACCAGTGAGGGTCCACCAGGAGTCCACGTAGGTAGGGGTTCCTGAACCAGGGAATCCTGAACCATTTCAGCCAGAAGACCCAACGGCCCCTAAAGAACTGACTGTAGACTGGACAGTATAGTAGAACAGACCTTGATGGGCGGTTTCCGGGTGATGTGAGACACTAGGAAGTTCATGGCGATGTCCTCGCAGTTGATGTACTCGTCCACCATGTCCCTGATGGCCTGCGGCATCACGTATGAGTACAGGTAGGCGTAGTACTGCGAGAAAAAGAGACGGGTATGAAGTGAAGTTGTCGATCAGCCAGGATCTAGGCGTCGACGGTCGAACCTTGTGAAAGAACGCAGCTCCGGTCAGCACCATGGACAGCTCACACGAGTAGTTGGAGTTGTAGAGCCAGGACTGATGGTTGAGGTCCCAGGCGTGGTACCGGCCAGGGAACCCCACAATGCGATCCCGGGCTTCTCGCCACACTCTGGACACACGTTAGCAAACACGGTTCACAAGCTAGCACCAAACAGCTAATTCAAAGCTTAACAAAGAAACACCGCTGCCAGATACAGCTAAATTGCTAGCAAGCATTAGCAGCACTGAACAACACAGATGAATAGAATAGAGCTAACATGCTAGTGCAGAAAAGCTAACACTTGCCATGGATTGGTGACTTTGTCTGAAACCAAAATTGCTATCAGAAAAAAAGTAGATGGCTAATATAATTAAGAGAAAAACAAAAAATGCTAATACATGTGACATAAACACAGCCAAAAAAGCATTCATCGTGATGAAGCTGAAGAGTTAGCAACAATTCTACAGCAATGATGCTAAACTCTAATCTCTAAACAGCCATCATGCACTGACCTGAATCCGAACATGATCTCATCGTGACGAAGGTGAGCGTCGTCGTCGATTGACAGGATGGCCTCCGTCTCCACCACGTCCCAGGGCAGGAAGCGGTTGTTGAGACTGTTCTTCTCAGTGCGGACCACCTGCAGGGGCAGACGAGGCATGACTCTTCCTGAGACTCAGCAGACGTTTAATGGTGACTTTTATTTCCTCTCCGTGTGAACGTTTTGGCTCTTGATGACTGCCAAAGAGAATGCTCTTCACAGATCTCGACAGTGTTCACATTAGCTGGCGGCTATTGTCAGATTCAAAGACAGTGTTCTGGACTCGCTCCAGTCACACATGAGAAGTTCAACAAACACATGGCAGAAATAAAGACATCACTGCTGCAGCTGAATTTAGGAATTCATTTTGTCACTCACCACGATGGGAAGGCCGATGTCGGGCCACAGCAGGTCATCAGATGGAGGCTTCGGAGAGTTCCACACCACTACCACCTTGTTGAGGTACGGTAGACCATTCAACCTCTCCAGGGAGTTCATCAGCACCTCCTCCCTCTCGTACGTCAGCATGACCACGGTGAACTGTTCTCTGGGGACGTTGCCCCCCAAGGCTGCTTGGAACTCCTTACCTGAGCCACCTGTGCCTCCACCGATCGGCCTGAACCCAGTACCAGAGCCAAGGAACTTGGCCTCAGAGGGCAAGACCGGGTCAAGTGGAGTGTGGGGAAACAGGTGGAAAGGTCCCGGAGCTTTGTTCCATGTCCTGTAGGTGTCCGATGCTGTGTACGTGAAGTTTCGGAGAAAGCGCGGCGAGGCGTACGGTGGCTCGGTCTCAACAGGACCCAGATCAAGATCCCCGTTATCGGCCAGGTTCGCATCAGTTCCAGCCAGCTTTCCTGCTTTGTGAGGGATCTCCTGCGCTGGCTCATCTTTGATGGGGGCAGCAGGCAGCTGGATGCGGGTCCGTATGCTGGCGAGGATGGTGCTGAAGACACTCTCTGAGGTGGAGAAGTAGGTCTCCCAAAGAAAGCGGCCCTGCCGCCTCATTGCAAGCAAGTCATTGTCTGATAGACTGCGCAGCAGAAAGTGCAACTCTGTAACGCGAGGTTTGGGCACTAAAATTGCAGCCTCAGTCCACCGGATTAACTGGTGGTACGGCAGTTTGGAGTGATCCCCCAATACAACGGGTATTGCACCAACCTCCAGTGCTTCGAAAAGTCTCATCCCACAGCCAGCTGAGGCCACCAGCTGTCCGTCTCCAGGAGCGATGACCAAGGCAAACGTTGATGCCTTCAGCACCTCCAGCCTCTCTTCCCTCTCTCCACACAGAGACCACTCCGTTGGCAAACTGGCCCTTGGGTTCTTGCAGGTGAACTCCACCAGCACCTGATCCAGGTGGCTGTCCTGCACAGCTTTCAAAGTACCAATGATTCGATCGTCAAAGTCGGCAGGTGGATCTCCTTCCATCTCCTCTTCGAACGACTGAGGCGGACTCTCCTGGAGGCTGCTTCTCAATGACTCCACCCTCTCGCCCTGGAAGGTGAAGAGGTACTTCCTCTTCACAGGCACCTGTGGAGGAACTTCCAAAAAGTTTGGCTCAGAGAGGGCATGAACCAGCGGGGAGACAACCAAGTCAAAGTCCTCTCTGTACTGCAATTCCAGGAATGTGGACTGGGCAACTGCGGCCCGTCCAGTGCTCACATTATACAGGAAGTTCTGTGTCATGGATTTTCTTGAGAGATGCACCAGTATGTGATTGTGTCCATCTGATCTCCAGTATGGAAGTGCTTTCAGCTGTTTCTCTAGATCCTGTGGAGAGGGAGGTGGAGAGGACGGGGACTCCTGCAGCTCACCAACCAGCACTAAATACAGACAGGCAATACTGGGGTTGTCGGTTACATAAATGTTGCTTTTTACTGAGGCTGCAAAGGCCTGCCGAACCAGAGGGTCGATGAGTTCCCCCCATGGGTATAAGCCAGTGTCGTAAACGTAAACTGGAAACCCTGATGTCAGAGGGCAGCGGGCATAATCAAAGCAGTTACTCAGCCGACAGGAGCGCGCAGATTTGGGCGGAGGAAGTCCTGGATCCTCCTTATCTGGCAGCAACCTGACAGGCAAAGAGAGTTTCGGTTGGTTTTGAGCCATCAGCTCTTTATACGAATGCTCCGTCTGGCTAATGACATTCTTCAGCTGCAGCAGGTCCTGCTTGGCACTGTCGATGCTGCGCTTGCAGACCTCGATGCGCAAGTTGAGCCGCGAGATTTCGCCGTTAAGCTCCTGCCTCTTGGCTTCCAGCTGAAGCAGTTCTTCGCTGACCGACTCGCGGATGCGGCACAAGTCTTGCACATGTTTGGCCTCGCACAGCTCCCCTCCAGGTCGGGGCCCAAACATCCGCTTTTCGTTCCCGCCGGCTTCATCGATGGTGGTGAGGTAGTAGTGGGCAATTAGTGGGAAGAAAACCAGGATGAAGAAGAGCATGAAACTGAGCCAGGTGAGGCGCACTCGCCGCAACACCCATTGATGTCCGCTGGCGCCGCCGCCACCGCCGTTGCGCTGCATTGTTGACTCTCAGCCTGCTCCTCCTCTCCTAGGAGACGTTGCTATGGGGATGTGCAGCAGCCATGATACGACCTTGTCAGCAAGGTGGATATTGATGCTAAATCATCAAAGCTGATGAGTATGCTCTTCACGTTAGGTGTCCCGTGGGTATTGGTGCGGGACACAGCCTCACCTGAACTCCAAAATTTGCTCAGTTGTGTGGTAAAGAAGATGAGCTGAAGCCATTTTGTGCTGCGGTCAAGCCATTCTATGTGAGGAAACAGTCCCACGTCAGTGGAGGGGTGCCCCTCAGTGGGTGTTGCAGACGGGTCATCGTTGCTCACAGGTCCGTGTGACAGCCGGGGGAAACAGCAGCTTCTCTATTGGATCTCATTGTATTCATCCAATGTGGCTTTTCCCTCAATTGCTCCTTATTCTTTTCCGAAACATCTCAACCTGAGAAAGAAGGAGAAAAGGAGATCCTTAGAAGGCAAACTGTAGTCTCGGATACGTGTACTACCATGAATGTTTCCAAAGCATTCGAACACAAATTACTTTATGGTGCAGTTTCTCTAGTTGCCCTGAGAATGGTACACCTGTGTGGCCCACAAAGGCAATTTTAGCTGAGGCCACCATAGTCTACACCGAGTTAAACTTCTGACGCAACTGGAGGGAGGTGTTCATCTCTTGCTTGGTACTGTGTTTGGAAGCAAGTACTTGTACCCACTATCCACTTACAGAGGTGAAAAAAGTCATGTGACACTCGAAAGCGTTCCTGGTGTGGCTTTTCAAGGCGAGCTGCTAGCCGAGCATGGGTGAAACTGGAGAGAGCGATAACAAGTTCTCTGGGGAACGTCACCAGAGTTCTCGATGGGACAGCAGACGGCTAGACTACTGCTCCAACACTGACAGAAGAGACAGAGAAGCTCAACTTTTAAGGAGCGTGATGGCAACCAGGCTAACCACAAAGAGCATGAATTAACTGAGCTTGTGAGTCAACACAGTTCCTTCTGTATTGTGGCGTGAAAAACTGCAAATTAAGTCATCTTTGTCACCACAACAGAGCCCCTGCATTAATCAGCACAGCCGCTCGGAGTGCGCTCGCAAGTAAAGTAGGACACTGCAGTAGATTCTGCCACCAGCAGAATGAAAACTGCTGCAGGATGAGGTTATTCCTTTCTTGCTCTTTGTTGGAAGACAACGGCAGCGCTAAACTACGCACAGCAAGAACGGTAGCTCCGACATCACCTCCAGCAAATCTCATTAGAGGCCTACTCCCGGCTTCATCGCTGACTCAAATTACACCCTGATAAGAGTCTCGGAAAATAAAGCGGAACGATCAGCACCACGGTGGTGGAGCGGAAGGAGAGTAGTGGATGCAGTGCAGAAGTTTCTTATTCAAATGCTAAACACGACAGCAGCTGACATGAGGAAGGTTGAAGAATGGACGGCATATCGTTTGATGACCAAGTGGACACCAATCAAGGCATGCTCATCGGGGTAAGAGGCGGATGGACCAACGACAGAGCGCAATGTATGTCCTTCAAGGGCCTCCTGAACAGTCTGCCCAAAAAGACATAGTCCTGCTGGCCAGATGGTGAGTAAAAGAAAAAGCCAGTATGCAGTAGCACGATCTTAGATATTAAATATCTGCACATCCATAGATTGCCCAGGCTAAACTTGAAATGTTCAAAGAGAAATCTGTGGCAGTGGTGCCATGTTCAGTTAGCATGTGCTGAAAAAATGTACAATGGCTGCGACACTCAGTACTGTCAAGCATTCAATTGTCAGTACTCGTAGTCGGTTGGTAAAAAAAGTGGCGTCACGACATCCCTAAATAAAACCTTCCTTTATTGCTACCTTCTGGCCAATTCCTCTACAGAAGGAACGGTTCTCAAAGTACCACAACAACCAGTGAGATCTGGAAATCATCAGTGTTGCTTTGCACCAGTTCTCCTGGGACGACTGCAGATGAGTAAACAACGCAGCATGATAAACCGCCTCGCCTTCATCAGTGAAATCTGTTCTTGTCCCTGTAATCCTGTGTCATGGTCGTGTAACAGTCAGCAGCGCTGGCATGAAGAAACTGACCTCGACGCTACTTCTGACAGATGTGCCAGCGTCTATTAGCAGCTCAAAAATGACTTCCACCTCATGCTCTGTGGTCTGAAACGTTCACCTCGGCGGTGAGCCTGACGTACCCAGGCAGGTGCGACTTCACAGACATGAATTGCTGCAGGGCTGAGATGTCACCGTGTGACAGCAAGCAGATGTTGCCAAGACTAATCGGCAGGCAGAAACATGGAGATTTGAATCTTTGCTTCTTTCAGCAAACGGAAAAGATGCTGAGGCTCATTTGTGCAGCATGATTAAATCTTCAAAGATTTGGCCAACCACAGGCGCTTCATAATGCAGCACTGAAATAACAGATGAGTATTGATCGACCCGACTTTGTGAAGATCGATAGCTGTGTCATCAATTCCGACCATCAAGCTACAAAGCAGTGGGATGGTCAAACGTGATTTATGCTGCAATGAAAGGCAATATTAAAAAGGGAGACAACCATGAGTGTTCTCTGCGTCTGAGCACACGGCTGGGAGACCCCACCTCCTGAACACCAGAGGGGAAGTGAACCGGAGCCATTCTGCATCTCTTTACAGTCACATCAAAGTAAACCATAGCCACCCAGATGGTTTCTCCAAGACGCTGACCGCTCGCTCATGCAACTGCACCCACAAAATTGCCATTTGCACTCATAAAAAGGCCAGGTCTCAACCGCCATCATTCCGCCCGGCTGCTCCCATAGGATGTGGCATAATTCGTGCAGCATCTACTCGACTTGTCACATACTCCAGGTGAACCAGAGAACTAAGAGCCTTTCAAGCCTACAAGGCGACTCTTTTTCAGAGGAAAACTCGGAGGAACACTCTCAGTTTTGCGGTACAGCGAGAGCACTACAAAGTCAGTTTGATGAGAGAGGCGTTATGTTACCACAAATGTGTCGTGACTGCACGAAGCTTTCCATCTGGCACTATGACAGGCAGAAATGTTGGGCATGTTATGTATATTTTATTGAGACATACAACCGGCTACATGTAAATGACTGGTGCATGAGAGCCGCTATGACTTCACAATAATAATTTCATTTTAAACATGAAATGTCATGCGAGCAAACATGCTAAAACAAAGCAGAAACATTGAAACAAGCATACATCCTGGTGGAGGGGTATTGGACGTGTTTTTTAATGGAAAAATCCTAAAAGAAACATCGCTTAATGACAGGAACACGGCCGCAGCCGGTGGAACTTAAGTCGTGGACATATGAAGAGATGGAGTGGGTGAGAGAGATTAACCAGTACTTTCCATGACTAAAAACTAGCATTTTTAAAGTCAGCAATTCAATAAACGTCAGAACTCCCCACTCTGCTCCCCTGGGGCGCAAATAAGGTGGCTCTGCCATGGTTTTAAAAAATCCTGACGGAAACTTTCACACAGTTTCACACAGCTAAACACTACACAACATAATGTTATGGTCCTCTTCAACGTTCACCGTCATTTACTGCGGTCGCTTTCCTGCTGCTCACTTCCCATCTTGAAAAAGATTGAAGATTGGTTAAGGTGAGGGACTGGCTGTGGCAGCCCCTACTAAAGGAGAAGACCAATGACACGACAGAACGCAGGCTGCAGACGATACTCAAAAATACATGCATGTTAATCACTAGCTGAGCAGGTCAGCGGGGTTTCACGCAAATGAGCGTACAGCAGGTGCCGAGCTGCGAGGAGCCGATGAAGACGTGGGCGCTGCTTCCACACTGTCAGACATTCAAGAGCAAGTTCTTGAATAAATGTTTGAACAGTTGCTGTGCAATCAAAGTGGCGGGATTTCAGAAGAACTCAGCCAGAGCGCTCAAGGTTTCTCTTGATCTCCAGGCTGCAGCGGATGTGGACAGAACATGGCAGGTGAATGGCGGTCTTCAGAGAGTCTTGGTGGGGGTGTGAGGTTTTATTTTCAGGCTTTCAAACACAAACTGACCTTTGAAGTCGACAGCAACACGCATTTGCTTTTAGCGAAGTGTGAGAGTTTGTGGTGAGGAGGAAATATTCAAGACTCAACATCAGATGAATCTTCCTGCAAAGTGACATAGATTTTTCTCTCCAAAAAAAACCAAATCAATGAGTCATGATTACAAAGTTTTGAGGGTTTGTCAGAAACTGCTGTGCTCCAGAAATCGAAACATAACTATTTCTGTATTTCTTCCTCGTCGCTAAGCAACTGTCTCATCTGGAACTTCCAAATACCCCTTCTTTGTCGCTGGCTCCTTTCATCAGTGCATGACTTCACAGATACGATCAATAAAAGTGAGAGTAGTGGGATGAAAAAAGGTTTAATATTCAGGTTCATATCTGTCTCCACTAAGCGCACAACGTTACACTTAACTGAAGCTGAGACTCCCGCTGCATTTGACTTGAAAGGAAACGTCATCTTTAAAAGGTTTGCGCTCCACAATCTGTGTAGCCTTGTTTCTGTCCTGGTACGTTACACAACACGCATCACAGCAGCACTTAGACAGCCACAGGGTGAAAACAGAAATGAAGAGGACCCAGGTTGAACATGTTTCAAGGCAGGGATGGTCAAAATATAAAAAGTCATCACGGTGTGGAACGAAGGCCAACAAGAGTGCAACAGATCAGACCCGCCAGATGCTCACGTGCCAAAGACCAGAACACCACCACTGAAGTGATTAATACCAAAACTGCAAGCTTCCAACAAGCATTTCACAGCAGTTGTTTTTTTTTTTTGTGTGTGTGTGTGTGTGTTTTCGAATGTCGTGTAACAGTCGTTAAAGCACTAAAACAGAATATATATATATATATATATATATATATATATATATATATATATATATATATATATATATATATATATATATATATATATATATATATATATTCAGCCCCAGCTGCTGGTGCATACACCCGCCATATGGCCTTTCAAAAAAGTCGGCAGTGCACTGGAAGATGCTGATATGATTTGCCCTACCTGCTTTGAAATACGCTGTTGTCCTTGAGCAAGTGGCCTCAGCACATAACAACCGCAGCGTGCCTCAGTGTGTGTTGCTGTGTCATGTCACTGAAGCGGATCCTAAAGTGCAGTGTTCTTGCTGACTCCAGGCCCTGCAGGCCATTCAGCTGAGAAAATCCTCCTGCCTCAAGGATTCCAAATCAGCCTTGATGCATTTCTCTACTTAGGGGGTTTTAGATCGTCGAGCTCGCAGGCTACACTTGTCATAATTAATTGGGATTTCTGCGAGGAGATGGGGTGAGCGCCGTCTCACGGCAGGAGGAGAGCTGAGGCAGCAGCAAGGAGGAAGAGAACGATAAGAGCCCATGGAAGGGCCGCCATCATCCCCAGGATACTTTGGTTCGTAATCCCCAAGAGTGCAAGGATTTGTCTCAAGTCAACTACAAAACGACTTGCAAAGTCATCTGACTCACTCAGAAGAAGCTTTTCCACGAGGGGTCGTAGTAATTGTGGCGGACTCTAACGTTGAGGTTATACATGCAGATTTAGTGATGGATTTTTACAACATTCTCAAGAGGCTGCAGCATGTCTTTAGCACGCTAGCAGGCCAGTGTCGCCAAACACGCTCATGTCGGTGTAAATCCCATGGTCTGAATTACACTAACATCTACTAGAACTCAGCGCATGGTACGGGTTGCTAAGCTCAGAGATAAATTACCCATCAGAAAAGAGTCACACAGCCAAAAAAATCTTCATTTATATTGTCATTTTATGAGAGAAGATGTGGATAAAAAAGTATAAACGCATGATGTATTAATTATAAATGTAACTGTGTGTTTCCCAGAATCAAAGACAGGAGGTGCAATTCGAAGGACGGAATGAGAGTGCCGTGACAGATGGTCCTGGGTCACATCCAAACTTCACGGGAGGGTATTTAAAAATAAAAGAAGGTGTCATTGGAGGACACTGAGATTCATGTGGTTCTAAAAATGGAGAAGCAACTATACATTCACGAACAGAGGGAGACCACAGGGCAGCCATAAACCGGATGAAATGATGGGACCCCATCAGATAACAGGCTTAACCTGACAGCGAATGAGTGAGGCGAAAAACTCTTTGAGCTTCCTGTTTCTGCAAACATTGTTGACTATACATTCACAAGTGGCTTCACTCATTCCAGCAAACAATTCTGCAAGTATGTTGCCAAACTAAAACGGCATTATTGAAAGCCTCATCAATTCGACTTGCTGCCGACGGGAGGATATTGGGCCCGAGAACGAGTCTTGAAAGTTAGCGGCATGAAATGGGGCAATAAATTGGCCTGGTTTTCTTTAAGAGTGGTGCTTTGTGGCAGCAAAGTCGCCGTGAGGACGAGTGACGACGCAGGGTAGCATCACAGTGCCAGATGTTTCCCCTGCAGCTGTTCACCCTCTGTCTGTCGTTTGGAGGAAGACACGACACGAGGCACTTGACTGTGGGAAACTAAATGCAGCTTAAAATTTAGAAAAATAAAACATGCAAATCAGGGATAAATTTAATGAAAGTGAAAAAAAGACATCAGTGTTTTATCAGAGTTTTACATCCACAAATTTATGTATGTTTATGTAAGGAGTAACATTTAAGAAGGAAGAGGAAGTGCAGCAGTGTTTTTTGGAAACAAGCCACCATTTTGGTGACAAAAATATCTCCCCACTCAGATCATCTTCTTCATCAAAGGTTATTTCCCATCAGAGGCCACAACAGGAAGTCAGTCTCTTCCAACTTAACCTGTGCTATTCCACTCCTCATCAATTCTGACCCTCACCGTTTCCTCTCCACATTTCCATTTCTAGAGCAATCTTCTCATGCAACGACAACCTCAGTACTTTCATCTCTGACTCTTCTGACTCTGACTGTCGAGAGTTCAGGACAGTGACCACTAGTGTCCGGTAAAGCTTCTCTTTCTCCCTGCTCTGACAGAAGAATAATGTTTCTCAGCTAAACTCAATAAAGAGGGAAGAGAAGAAGACAAAGAAGTGAACAAAGCTCATTTCAAACAGACCTGCAGAAATTAGATTCTTCAAGCAAAGGTCAAATGGTTTCAACCAGTGGAGTCATGATGAACAGCCTTCAACAGCTTCTTTTATTGGGTCAGAGGCATGTCAGGCGGGCTGAGAGAAGTCAAATCCTCATGAACAGCAGCTTCTGACTGCACGTGACTTCGCTCAGATTGAGGGGGGAATTTCTAGGCCCAGCTCCCTTTAACTTATATTGAACCCATTCATTACCAAAAATCCAATTACAGACTCCCTCATGGTTCTCACTGAACAACAAGTGGCTGCATAAAGACTTAAAGGAGGCATGAAAGAGGCAAGAGGAGTCTGGTGATTCCAGGAGACTCACATGCTCGACCGCCTCAAGTGAACCAGACCCTGGACCCAGACTCAGGCTGGGTCGGTCAGCTGGCTTGTATCGTTATATAGAACATAAAATTATGACTTCAATTACAGTTCTATTCCCTGACAGTATTCTTTACCACTTCAAATTTGAATTCTTGGTTTCAATTATCTATTGTTTTCAGCAAATAACAAATAAATTTGTGCGTTTTACTTGAAAGGCAAGGGTGGAGCATATTATTTGAAATTTGTGACAATTTTCACCAAAAAATGATTTGACATTTTGATTGTGGATCACCAATGCAGTAATTCTACTTCTCGCTTGTTTTGGACTAAAGACAATACATGCATGCATTCTATTCACTATTTATTCACTGGAATTTAGATTCACATTTCTGTCAATGATCAAATAAGTTTTTTTTTGTTTTGGTTGAGTTTAGCTTTTTCATTGTTCAACTGAAATAAATGCAGCATCTTCTGTTTCTCTATCCCACAGCTGCAGTGATTTATTGTTATCGTTCCTATAAACTGCTTTGCAGGGTCCCTATCAACTACAGATCATCAAGATACGATGAAGAAAACTGACCATGGAACAACTTACTACTACAGAAACAAAGTTGTATAACGATCCCAACACAGTATCGGCAGTGGTAGACTAACAAATGTGTCATTGTGCCTCCGTCAACAGCTGCTTTCAGCAAAGTTCACCAACAGAAGCAGATAAACATTTGCTTTGATGGCTGAATCTAATTGGGAGGTCTCGGACCAATTCCCTCAGCGAGCGTCAACACCAGTCTGTGCCAGCACCAGCGGATCAGCGAAAGGGCCGAACACATCAAGAGGACGGGCCGCAGTAATCACACAGAAAAATAACCCGATTCGCTGCGACACCAAACTGACAGAAGCCCAGTGAAGTGAGGATCAAAAGCACAGATCACTCGCAACCAGACAAAAAGTCATTTTAATGATATACTGAGGGAACCGAGTTTCAATCTAGAGGCCGATTCACTGTCGACAAAAGAGAGAAGAATGGCGCACACAAAGACAACACAAACAACATTTACTTCACAGCGACGAGACAGTGACGAAGTCAGAGCAACAGAAATAAAAAAAATGGCAGCCAAGTCGATTGAGGTCACTTCACGGTGGAGCATGGAGAAATGACAAACTATCCAAGTTGTGTCCTAAAGAGGTATTTTAAAAAAAATGTGTGCAGCCTTCTTATCGACCACGCACAAGCTATGTCAGTACACTAAGAGTCTTGCAATATCTCGTGACATATCCTGATATTATCGTACAGCCCGATTCGTCTCAAAACACCCCCCAACTTCTGCTAACCCATGGAGGGTCAGTCTATAGTTTAGGGAGTGCGTTCACGCTACTTAGTCGTTTCTGGTCATAGTACTGGGCTAAAAGCCAGGGGGGGGTTTTCCTAAGGGCGTGGGAACCACATGGGGCCAGGGAAGGCTTCGGGCAAGGGCCCAGTTCCCGGCTATAAAACCTATTCTAGTGAGTCAACCCTTTAGGGCCATTGAATTTGCTATTATTTCAAGACTTTTTTCACACTTTTATTTGATACTGTTCTCAGCAACATACAGTATTTGGTCATTATTTACCAAACTCTAGGTCTCAATGGATAACAACTCATAAAAGAGAAGTGTCTGTGAGCTATTTGAGACTATATCTATAAAAATGTCAGCAGGAAAAAGCTCAAGTATCAAGTCTGGAGTTACCACCCACACATGGATGGATGGTTAGGATCCAACTGGACCTTTCCAAAACCAGCCATCTTCTTTCTTCTGCTTCCTGAAGGGGGCAGCAGCCGCAGTCAAGAGACATAGACTTGATGCTGTTCAGTGGATGACAGAGCTTCAGTGAAGCGTGGGCACTGACAACCTGCAGAGAAAACTTCTTTGCTACGAATCTTTGCCATCACTTCTTATCCAAAGCTCGAGACTGAAGAGGTGAGAGCAGAACACTCTTCCACCTTGGAAAAGGCTTTCATCTGCAACCCCAACAGGACAGGTCAGGTCAGAAAGATTGGAGGTTGGCGTCACGATCACACACAAGCTCTGATGCGCAACTGAAAACGGTTAAAAATATTAAAATGCCTTTTCACTCTCCTTGTTTGTTTTTCTCTTTCTCACACACACACACAAACAAGTGAAAGTACGAGCGGAAAGTTCAGCACGCAGGCTCTCAAATCCTCCTGCATTACTCACAAATAAATCCTCTTGTTATCTCGCCATGCCAGCGGCAGCAGCCGCGGAGTCCTCCGCTGAGATTTTCCTCCGCCCCTCATGTACAGATCAGCGAGGGCCAGAGCAGATTGACCCCGCCTGGCGACAGCTGCAGTACCCCTCGAAAAAACCCTCTGATGGATTGTGGGAAAGCAGCCAGACTGATGAGAACGCGACGTGGGAGAATTATGGTAGCAGACCACGGAAAGCAAACTGCCATCAACGTGGGCAATAAATTGTGCGAGGGTCCACTGAAGCGTGCACCCGTGGTCCGCTCTGTCGATAGAGCTGCGAGAGGGCATTGATTCTACTCTTGGTGTTTGTGCACAGCAAACATCCAGGGATCAAACATCCACATTAGCAGGAATTTATTTCTCAGACTTGGTCAGAAAAACAGACCTCACTCCTCGGAACTGTCAAGATCCTGGCTTATAATCAGTTCCTCTTGTCCTCTTGTTCCTTCCTCTCCCGGGAAAAGTATGATGGGGAACTTCTCCAATTCCCAGGAGTTCTGTTGCAGTATTCCAGGGAAGTAGTATATTCGCAAGATGTAGCATGGTCAAGACATGCCTGGGAAACCTCCCACAAACCCATCGATTATTGTTGTCTAGAGCAAGTACGGAGGTCAGCCTCACATTCACCAATCCAACATACAGTGAACACCATTTTTTCTCACTTATTCTGAAAGTTTACACTATTAATAACCAATTGTAACTACTTTGAGGCAATAAAACAGCCTCCTTTGGAAGTTATGGTGCACTGAAGAGGCAGTCTAACAACCCAAGTGCCGACCATTTGAAAAATGTTTGCGCGCAGTTTTACTTCAGGTTCAACAATAACAGTGTCCACAATATAAACCAATGCATTGCTTTGACAACAGAAGCATCCTTTGTTAACATATTTCAGGGAAAATATCATCTACAGAATTGAAATAGTGTTGTAACTCAAGCCAAGAGTACACAGTGTTTTCAACAGAGAAGTAAAGCTCCCGCATCTGTTCCCGTCAGACTCGCAGAACAAAGTGTCCCGAGTTAGCCGAGCAGAACTTTCCCGCTCTCCTTAAGCAGATGTGAGAGAATCTTTCTCAGTCTGATAGGGACAAAGCTGCGGGATTTGGCAGAGCAGCCGCCGAAATGCTTGTTACAAGGTCGGCACAAATTAAGGACTGCTCGTCCGCGCTGGACTTCACAGCCAGATTTCTTGATGCAGAGTGTAGGTGGAAGGCTGCCAGGGACGAGCCCAGGAGCAATCAAGTGACTCAGGGTGCCTGAATGTCGGGTGGGATCGTAGTGAACGTTCACAAGAGAGCAGAGTTTCATGAGGGACGCTGCTCTACGGTGCTGTTACTGCACTGGCATCGACTAAATCCTGTGACTGTGAACTGAGTGATGTCATCAATATGTGGCAGCCCTGAGGTATTTTCCAGACCAGATTCATCCACTAGATTCTTCTTTTTATAGAAAACTGTTGTAAAAATGCTTTCAAAATTAAAATTTGAAGTGTGACTTAATAAAGAAAACGGAAACTGCTTTGTACAGGCGGAGGCAGCCCGGACGCACACTGTTGTTGCCTAGCTACACACACGTACTGCACATGAGCTCCAACACCAACAGATAAATCTCACCACTTGCCACCAAATAAACATAAGAAATTGCATACAAACAAGCACAAGATCAACTGAAGAATGAAGTAGGGACGACACTGCCACTCAAGATACAAAATATTTTGGTTTCCAAATGATTCACAAAGCAATGAAAGTTTAGTTAGATGAATATCTGTCTCCCTGCATCAAGCCTCTCTACCTTGGACCATACGCCACACAGCCATATATCCAAATATCAAAATTAATGCCTGCTTCTTGGGTTAAAGAAATATGTGAAAAGCTTCTGTCCATAATTGTGTGCCATTACAGAGAACTTCAAAATTGGCCTGAAGCGAGTACTCTCTTGTACACTTAGTTTGTGGCACTGCCATCCCAACATCACTCTACAATTGATTTCCATCGTTTGTTATACTTGTACTTGTGTATCTAAAACACAAAGTGTACCAACCATGTGTTGACGCAAGCGCGACAACGTTCAGCTGGAGTCTCACAGGTTGTTCCCAGCTGTTAAAAGGAGGCTGCCCTAAAGTGCAAGTGTTTAGCTGTTAAACTCCAAACCGAGTTGATGCTCGCCCCTGCTCAACAGGAGTTTTATGATTCCATAAATAGCTGGTCGTCTTGTCAAACGCTCTCCTGCACAGTCATTAGCATAACACTGCAAGCTGCAGAGGGAGCGCTGGAAATGCTTTCACAAGTAGACGTTGGACACAACCGTGAGTCGCCGGCGTCAAGGTAACAGCATAACACCTCAACCACAAAAAGCTGCTGTCCTCCACGAGATATTGTAATTAAACTTGCATTGAACTGTAAAGCGCTGAGACTGTCACTGTCATTATCGAGTTAACCTTCCGTAAAACTCCCGAGAATGCCCTCAGGTCTCTTCAGTGGTTTGAGAAGAGATTCCGAAAGAATGCCTACTGAAGGGCACAAAAAGTGATTTACACCAGAGCCATGTCTAAGACATCTTAGGATTCTACCTCTAACCAGAGGGAACAGAAGGAAGCATGAGTCCCGCTCTTCAATCAGCCATAATCCAGGTGAGACTCTGCTCAGTTGAGTCTATTGAATGAAGCTTTTCACTTGGAGATCTACAGTAAGTAGATCTGAAGGTGAAGAATCTCTTATATCACCTGTCTTGAAGGACAAAAGAACATAGAACACCAAGTGTCTCCTCGCTACTCCGCTCTTCTTCCACAGCTATGATAAGAAGTGCTTTGTCAAACACAGTGACTTTGGGTTTAACTCAATCTAAAAAACTCAGTGCGCGCCAAATTGTATCCAGCACTTGCTGTCCTGCAGCTGCTTCCTTGGCATCAAGCATTTCTCCCGAACGCAACACAACTCCTCCTAACTCTCGCCAGAGTTTCCTGTCAACACAAGGAAGCAAACGAAGAGTCACTCCGCATTCATACGTTCAACACAGCTGTTCCACTCCACTCGTTCAGTTTCCTCAACTGAGAATTCTCTTGGTATAACTCAAAACAAATCAGTCCGATTAAAAGCATCACTCTCATCTGTGTAATTTGCAATGGTAAAAATAATTCTCACGACAAGATGAAGCACTAAGGAGGGTGTAATTACAGTAATGTGTTTCACAGCCACGTATGACCTGACCACACACTCTGACAACTAGGCGAAAATTGAAATCCGAGAGAACAGATGTGTGGCAGTCACAGGAGTTGCCTCTGGGTGCTTCTACACTTTATATCGCTGATGCTCAAGCGTTGACGGGAAGTATGTTTCTGACCTGAGGGCGAGGTCAGGAGGCTTCTGAGTGAACAGATGCGTACAAATGAGTGGCGCAATTTTGATCACTACTCATGACTACTCAGTCATGTTTGGAAATCCAAAAATAACGGCATCCACCACTGCATGCACTGTACAATGTGTGAAGTAGCAAATAAAATATTACACAAATCTTCTAACAGCAATGATAGATTGCAACAATTTCAGGGTTTCCGCCAGGATTTTTTCGAAACAGTGCCAGAGCAGCGAATAGAATACAACCAATAAAGAAGTGAGAAGAAAATTTCATCAGCGATCTGTCTCTTCATGTGTCTGGCCGGTATGCGCGACTTGTGTTCCCTGAGCAACGGGCTTCAGTTATTTTTAGGTTTCTTTCTGAATATTTCTGCGAATAACTGGGCGAAAACTGTCATGTTTCCACTTTGTTTAAATATGTTTGACTGGCATCCTGTGGACGTCCTAAACTGCCAAACATGAGAAATTAAATGCCCTGTTTTCTTAGGACCTCTAAACTTCCGATCATTAGTGCCTTTATGATGCCATACTCGTAGTGTCATCACGCTGGTTTCCGGGGTAATTTAGCAGAATATGATAGAAATTTGCTGATTCTCAACCCTTTTGCAGCCTTATCTTGGTCATCGCAGGCGCCATATTTGTTTACCGGCATAATCTTGTGGTTATCCACATCTTGTGAGTAGTATGGCTTGCATGATGGAAGTGTGCTGTTATTGACGGGATGTTTGACGCTTATGACGGGGAAACTGCAGATAAGTTCCAAACTTAAGACAATTGTTTACCAAAATCTATCAACCCCTAGTTTTTTAGATCAGATTCCGTGGAGAGAACTGCATTGGGGAAAAGACCAAAATTAAGGAAATGGATGTCGATCAGCAGCATCGGCTGGCGAAAAATGTGACAGTAAAAACCTCAAGACTTTTTTTGCATTTAAAAAAAAAAAGTACATTCTGAAGTCGTCAAGAATCAAGAAATATACTTCTGCAGAAGGTTAATTTATGAGTCAAGGCAAGGACAATTTGTCAAGTATGTTTATGCACTCCACCACATACTGACAAGCAGGCATCTTGATACCATCATTGTTGCAGGCATGCGAGTTACAGCTTGCAGACATATATTTAAAAGCACAGCTGATTCAGCGAGAGACGGCGGGTAATGGTTTGTGTGTCAAAGACAAGTCGTCTGTCTGGTGGCGTTTTGATAAAAGTTAGATTTTTTCTTTCTTTCCTATTTTTAGATAAAAAAAATGGTTAGGTGATGAAACCATGTGCTTGGTTGGAATGCTTTCTCAAAGCAAGATAAAAACAAAAACATTGTTACATTTGCTGGTACAGATGCACATACCTTCACATAACTATTGTGCTCCACTGAGTTGTCAGTGACCCCAAACCAACAGCGTTTGTGTTCCTGTCACACCTCAGCCGATGGGATGAGCAAAGAGAGAAGAATCCCTGGAACTTGTGGATCTGCATGTTTGTCTGTTGCAAATATTTCAGTGGGAAGCATCTCTACTTCAACACAAACTAGCAGCAATATCAACATCCTGGTCATCAGTGATGCTCCTCAAGGCTCCTCAAAGGAAATTCACTCACTATTTCTGCCCTACTTCCTAGTTGATACAGCTACACGGCGAGAACCCGACACAAACACTCACGACCTCTGTAACCTCTAACCTCTGTAGGCCTTTGGCAATGTCTTTTGCACATCCTTGTTTTCCTCAACCATCATGAGTTTTCAAGGTTCATATCTGTGTGACAGGAAACATCATCATCATCATCATCATCATCATCTCACTTCAACTCACAAACCAGTTTTGGTGTCTAGATCACGTTTTTTTTCGGATCTGACTCTTTTCACTACATTAATTAAAAAAAATACTGATCCCAATAAACGGAAATATGGTTCATCAAAGGCATAACAAGAGCGTGCTGGGATCGGGACCAAATCAAAGCCGTTGTTTGAACAGAAACAGCAGTGATTTGTGCAGCGGTGGAATATAATAACCTCAGGTGATTCACCTTTACTGACGTGTACCTGCCCATCAAACCAGAGCACGGCTGGCTGCAGTTTCTCAAAGCAGCGGACAGTCTCCAGGAGAACAATATCACGCACGAAGGAAACAACAAACAACACGTGTCTTTCGACTGATGCCCGAAGGGCTTTTTTTGTGCAAATCGCAGGGGCCACTGGTCTTATCCGGCCAATTAGCTAGCCTGTTAGCCAGCAGTGGCCACAACAAGCCGCTCTCCTCCGCGCTACGAGCAACAATGTCCACTTCTCCGTTCACTCACCTGCAGGTAGACTTGACTGGAAACGCGCGGCAGCCTTGCGGGAAGTTTGTCAGGGGGTAAAATCCGAGTTTTGGTGGGTTTGTTTGAGGGAAATCTCGGTGGGCGCTTGCGGCGCTGCAGCGTTGTTGAAGAGACGGACAAACAGCAGCGACAGCGCGCCGCTAAGCATGCTGGGAAGCGGTGTGGCTGTGGGGAAATCGCTCCATCTGCTGTCGAGAGAAGGCGCTGCAGCCCGGCGTCCACCAAAGTTGGGTGGCGGTGGCAGCAGCTGGAGTAAAGAGCCTTAGTAAAGAACCTTAGTAAAGAGTCCTTTCTCTCCGCGGGTGAATCCTCCAGCTCATCCAGGGGTTTATCAACATCATTTCCGGTCACATTTCATAAATCATAAACAATGATTGACCCTTTATGCCCTCAATATATGTATGTGTCGTCGTTTTATACGGAGAGCGAACGTCAAATTGCTTGTAAACGAGTCAACAGTTTATTTTCTATTTACATCAATCAGCCTGCTGTTACTGTTCCTTACCACAGGGGGCGCGCCCTCCCTCTCAGTCACCTACCAGCACCGTAGAAGAAGGCCGAACCTCTGTGGCTGTCTATACACGTTGTTGTACATAATGCAGAGGCAACGCATTTCTGCGTTCGCGCTTTATCAAACTTTGTCAGCCAATTCATCGCCTCCTGCTAAAAAATCTGCTGTGCAGGTAAGTGACCCCAAATCTCCCGGTTATGTTTCTTTTTTAGAGCATACGAGAAACGAACCAGTGGGGTTCTCGTTACTATGATAGCATCCAGTTATTATCGAATCTAATTATTACAGTTGAAATGTTTTGTCAGTGTTTTGTTTAAATACGGGAAGGATTCGTTGAGCATCACGTTGTTTTTATGTGTTAAAAGTGAAATGCTGCATTCACTTTCATTCATATTAATTCAAAACAAGAATCAGTAAACGGTTAAAATAAGAACAGCAACTCAATTTTCCCCATTTCCACTGACATCTATAGTCACTTTGTGATGTCAGTGTTACTGTTTTTGGGTCGTATTTTGGCTACTACTGAATAAACTGAATACATTCTAAACATTTGTGTTTTTCCAAGTTTTACCTATCAGCTCTATTTATTAGCTTTAACAGCTGATTTGAAACAATATGAGTATATCAGGAAGAGTTGTTATAGTTAGATTGTTTTTTACAATCATGCTTTCTTCCTCTTTTTTTCCAACAGGTGACATCAAAAAAGAAGAAGAAGAAGCAGGAGAATGGTGTGGTAACTAGTAAAATACATGCCAACAAGTCTGTAATCAAAGCAGAGAAGAAGAAAATCAGAAAAACGGCTTCAAAGAGGTTGAAAGAAGAAGAAACAAACAATACCACAGTAAGTTCTTCATTTCCTATTTAGACTGTATTTAAGGCTGATGTCTTGTGGACTCTCAAAATTTAGGATCAGGAGTGTATAAATGGGGAAACACTGGAAGATCTGTTGGACAACCTGGCATCTGTGAATAACAGCAGGGAGCGGGCCAGCGCGCTATTCCAGTGGCTCATCAGCCCACTTCCCGTGAAGGCTTTTTTCAGGTACGGTGGAGCCTTTCAAGATTTTTGATGTATTAAGTTGTAGACTTCCATTGGGGATCGGCTCAGTAGATGAACCAGGACCTCATGATTTGGCTGGAAAGGACGATCGTCATGCTTTTTTTTCTTACCTCAATATGACCTGTGTCTCCTGTCAGAGACACATGGGAGAAGAAGCCCATCCTTATCCAACGTAAAAATCCAGATTACTACAAAGGCTTGTTCTCCACTGCAGAGTTCGACCGCATTCTGAGAGAGGTGAGAATTCTGATGCTTCATTGAAGTGCTGAGTTGTTCACAAACTGTCTTCTGTTTGAAGGATGATGTTCAGTATGGGGTGAACCTCGATGTCACCAGCTACACAGACGGCAAGAGGGAGACCCACAATCCTCCTGGGCGAGCGCTGCCCTTCACAGTGTGGGACTTTTATCAGGTGAAGATGCCATCACCTGGACTGAACTGAATATCTTAGTAGGATTGAACCCAACACACGTGTCCCATTTCATCTTGCTCATAAATCAACACTGAATGCTCACACTCAGGCCGGCTGCTCGCTTCGCCTGTTGAACCCTCAGGCTTTCTCCTCCATGGTGTGGAATGTTCTCTCCATCCTCCAGGAGAAGTTCGGCAGCATGGCTGGAGCGAACGTGTAAGTCTTCAGAACCATGTAGACTTGTTTGAGTGCGCTACATCTCCATCAACTCTCTGTTCAGATACTTGACGCCTCCAGGCACTCAAGGGTTTGCGCCGCATTATGACGACATAGAGGCGTTTGTGGTCCAGCTGGAGGGGAAGAAGCACTGGAGAGTTTACAGTCCAAGGTGAGGAGGTCGTGTGTGTGCATGACGATGTGTCACTCGTGTATTGTGATCTATGATGTTCTGGTTGTATGGAAGGGATATTTGAAAAATGTCATTTTAGGTCAGCAGAAGAGGTCCTGCCTGTGTTCTCGAGCCGTAAGTTCACCAGTGATTCCAAACATCTCTTAAAAGTCTGAATATCTCCAGTAACTGAAGCTTTATTTCTAGCGAACTTTGACCAGTCGGAAATTGGGACACCAATCCTGGAGGTGGTTCTGGAGGCTGGAGATCTGCTCTACTTCCCTCGAGGCTTCATCCATCAGGGCGACTGTCTCCCCGACTCCCACTCGCTGCACATCACCATCTCTTCCTACCAGAAGAACAGCTGGGGAGACCTGCTGCACAAGGTCTGTCTAATGAGACTGACCTTCCGCTGGTTTTTAAAGCTGTTAATGGCCTTTCCTTTCAGAGCCTCAAGAGTCCTCGAACGCTGGTTATTGCTCCGTCATTTTGGTATTTATGGCAGCAGAGGATCTGAGAAGAGTGTTGATCTCATTAAAGCTGATTTTATTTTTCCGTTATCTATCTGCAGGGTTCAACTTTGCTTATTTGACTTTGATTTTCCTCTTTACCTTCTTATCCTTCTTCCCCTCCGGCCATCAGTCATGATGTATTTATTATTTGTCATAAGTAGCTGTGTAAATGGACATATCATGAGCAAATGAATAGGTAAAAACAAAAACAAAAATGAATGCTGTCTTAAGCCATTTTAAACAATATATATATATATATATATCATGAAATGAAATCTTTGTGTGTGTGTATTATGTTACTATTAATAAGATCTTTGTGTACTAAAACTGCCTCTTTTTTGAATAAATAAAAAGATTTTTTTTCTCCTCTCAGCTGCTTCCAGCTGCTCTGGAGGTCGCCATGGAGGAGGATGCGGAGTTCCGCCAGGGTTTGCCTCTGGATTACCTGACGTACATGGGAGTGCAGAACTCTGACGAGGTAATCAAGTTATGCTTTGTTTATGTGTTGAAATGGACCTTCTTGCTCTGATCAACAGGATGATCCGAGGAGGACAGCGTTCGTGTCCAAAATTGAAAGTCTCACCAAGAAGCTGGCAAATTATCTGCCTGTTGACGCTGCAGTGGATCTGAAAGCTCGAGATTTTCTCCACGACTGTCTCCCACCCAAGCTGAATGCAGGTACGACCGTAGTATGTCCTCAGTACACAGATCAAAGGCGTCTGTCATAGGCTCATGTGTACTCAGAAGTAACATTGAAAGCAAGGGCCCCACCTGCTGGTAGATAAGATCGATTCATTCAAATTAGATTTTTTTTTTGTTCATTCCCACTGAAGACGAAGTGTCCAGCAGTGTGCACGGAGCAGCTGTGCGTTGGGAGGGCGGCACAGTGAAGGATTTTGGCTCAAACATCACAAGCAAGACCAAAGTCAGACTTTTGCGAGCAGGATGTGCCAGGTAAGTCTATCACTCTTTTCTATGATACATGAACTTGTCCGGTCTGTTGATCACACTGTTCTTCTCCCCAGATTGGGCAGCGACGGAGAGGCAGTTCATCTTTACTACACAACGGACAACTCCAGAGTTTACCACAAGGAAGAGCTCAAGAGTTTGGAAATAGAATCAACGGTAGACATTTGTAGATTTTGAGAAGTAGCTCAACACTTTTTTCATCCTGGTTCATTCGTCCTTCAGCACTTGGATGCCGTGGAGTTCCTCATCCATTCATACCCAGAATATGTGACGGTTGGAAGCTTTCCATGCGAGGCAGCTGATGACAAGGTGAGTGTCAATGTTGTCCAGATGAAGGGAAACTACTAATCTTTTGTCTCAGCAGATCGCCTTGGCAGAGCTGCTCTTTGAGAAGGGGATCATTCACACAGAATAACCTGAAATAAAGATGAATTAATGCCACTCTTCTTTTTAAACTCTTGCCCCATGTCGTCTTCTTGGATTGACCAACATAAAAGTCAGTTATTTTGTGAAATTATTACATTTAATGGTTGATACAACTCGGATGTAATGGGATCATCTTAAATAATCTGAACGCAGGGTCACACCAGAGCTGACAAGGTCTACTTCCATGTCACCTCCTCACCAGGCTTCAGCTCCCTGCAGAGAAGAAAGGCACAAAGGGAGAATATTTTTGGTTGGTTTTGTGGAAAACTTGAACATGACAATGCGTCTAGGATTATCAAGCAACCTTTGTCATGTTTACATGTTGTGGTTCTCACCTGCCGTATAAGAGACTCTTGTTTCTGTAAGTCGTCAGCTTCTGGTCCTGCAGTTTGTCGAGGTACCACCCGAGCAGAAATCCCGCCGGCAAAAATAACTGCGCCCAGTGCTCACGTGCAAACGCCAGAACGTTGACCATGGTTTCTACAGAACAAAAACAGATTTGACTGAAGCAAGATCTGAACACATCCTCCGACAAATGAGTCAAAACTACATGAAGCAGTCAATCTTGACCCAAGACAGGAATGTGTTACTAATGTCTGATTTAACACTTTAAATTAAGTGCACCAACTGTCCAGACATCCAGGCTGGTGACTGACTGGAATCAGAGAAACAATTGCAAACCCAAGATGCAAAATACATTTGTTGATTAAAAATCAAATAGACAGTAACGTTTATCGATAACATCAGCTCCTTGGATTTCACTGACGTAAATCATCATACTCGCTCCAAATTTGCTTTTAATGGCGTAGAGCTTCTTCGACAAACGCTTTTTTATAATGTATTCCTCATTTATCATATATTTTTACCCTATAATTCCACTAAAAGCCAGTACTGAGTCGGCATCACTTGAGCGTTTTATCTGTGACATACAAATAGAACTACTCTTATTATAGCTTTAAATGACAACACGATAAAGCTAACGTTTCCACTTTGCATGTCAAGTATCTCTTCTCACGTTTAAATGACTTTTTATTCCAGAGAGTCCACCTAACTGTATCAAAAAGACGTAAGCAACAGCGATTTGACCATTGTCACTGTCATGAGTTGTGAATGTTGTGAGTGGAAGGCTATCACTAGCATCCACGCTTAGCCTTTACGCACACCTTCCAAATCAACAGTATGCCTTTACAAAATAACCCACTGAATTATAAATCAAAGTACTTACACATATTCACTCAAACTGGAACGACAATATTGTGCAGAAAACGGGGGGATTTACCTCGTTTTTGTCTTCGCTCGTGCCTTCTGCTCTTGGCTCACCGGGCAGAGGACATCGGAATATACCACACTCGCATATCTGGAGGTAAAAACGCGAGGACAACGTGAAATAGACAAACCAAACCTGGTGCCGATGTAGTATAAATATATTAATACAACTAAAATCAAGGGGCAAATAAGCGAAAATTAAGTTTATTTATAGGTTCGTTAATTGTGTAGAAGATCAACAATAGTCGTGTTGCCCGTTCACACACTTGGTATAGCCCTTTACCCTTTCACCCCAGTGCAGCGGCAAACATGTCCGACAGTTCAGTTGTGTGTTTACATGCTTTAGTCCGTAATGTTGTAATTTTGGAACATTAAAACAGGCCTGGTTGTTCTGTTGTGGTCCCAAACGAATATACTTATTCCACCTCCTATTGAAGGGTATGTATGCCGCTTTGAACGTTCCTTAAAGCTAAGCTAAAGCTAATTGTTAGCTAGCTCGCTACGCCGAGCTAATGAATTAACTGGTTTTGTGTTGTTCATCTTTAGCCTAATGCAGTGTTTTGTTTGTGGGTTTTCAACTACATGGGTTGTTACAGTTCATTCAGGAGGTAGGGTTATTTAAATTTCGGTCTGCTTTGTGTTCAACGCTTTTCTGCCTGTAGTGTCAGAAGCCAGAACGATGACGTCAATTATCAAGCTGACAGCGTTGTCGGGGGTCCAGGAGGAGTCTGCCCTCTGTTACCTGCTCCAGGTGGATGAATTCCGCTTCCTCCTTGACTGTGGCTGGGATGAAAACTTCTCAATGGATATCATTGATTCTCTCAAACGGTAGTCCGGAAGACCATCTTCTGTCGAGTTATCAAAGTGAATGAATGTGAATGAAAATGTGGTCACTTGTGCCTCCAGGTATGTGCACCAGGTGGATGCTGTTCTTCTGTCCCATCCTGACCCCATACACCTTGGAGCGCTGCCTTATGCTGTGGGAAAACTGGGTCTGAACTGCACTATATATGCAACAATACCCGTCTACAAGATGGGGCAGATGTTCATGTATGATCTGTATCAGGTGAGAAAGAGTCTGTGTATGACACCAAATTATCTAGATTCATGAAATCAGGGAAATTTGGCGATATGAAAATAAGTAAAATAAAAGAGAATAGAAGTGTTCTTTGAATGAAACGTCGTATTTTATTTCTCTTCAACCAGTCTCGAAACAACAGCGAAGACTTCACACTCTTCACCCTGGATGATGTGGATTCTGCGTTTGATAAAATCCAGCAGCTGAAATACTCTCAAATTGTAAACCTCAAAGGTGAGAAATAAATGTTCAATACTTGATCCCGAGTTAAACGTTTTTTCACATCGCTCTCTTGTTTATGTCCAACAGGGAAAGGACACGGCCTTTCGATCACACCGGTTCCTGCCGGCCACATGATTGGAGGAACTGTGTGGAAAATAGTGAAAGATGGAGAGGAGGAAATAGTCTACGCTGTTGACTTTAACCACAAAAGAGAGATGTAATGAAAATGACAAATTCATTCTGTCTGACCTTGTGTAACCTGCATTTTATGTCTCCGCTGCAGCCACCTGAACGGCTGTACGCTGGAGAGCATCAGTCGACCATCTTTACTGATCACAGACTCTTTCAACGCTTCATATGTTCAACCTCGTCGTAAACAAAGAGACGAGCAGCTTTTGAGTGAGTGTTAATTGTATTGTTTTGTAAAGGCTTCTTCATATTCACCTTTTTCATATTAGGGATTGCCACCACAGCAAGCCAGCCTCTTCCACCTCAGGCTACCGAGAAGCCTGAAACCTTACAATAACCTGTTTTAGGGAATCAGGTGTGTTGTAACTGGTGCAGTAGACTTGATCGGTCCATTTAGCTGTAACGTCTGCCCCACTGCCACTGGCCAAGCAAGAATAGAAAGTGTGCTTCTAAAATAGGGGAAATACAAAGTGCCTCAAGTGCCTACATGAATGATTGATGCTGTCTGCACTGTTCAGAAATATCCACAGTAGACACAGGATGTTCGGTGCAGTGCTTAATCTAGGGACTGAATAACCGTGCTTGAGTTAATTTAAACTGTCAACTAATGTCTTTTGTCTACATTGTTTTCATTTTCCCCCACTAAGCCAATGTGATGGAGACTCTCCGGGGTGACGGCAATGTGCTTATTGCGGTGGACACAGCTGGGCGTGTGCTGGAGCTGGCTCAGCTCCTGGACCAGATTTGGAGGTCAAAGGATGCAGGACTTGGTGTTTACCCTCTTGCATTACTTAACAACGTCAGCTACAATGTGGTGGAGTTCTCAAAGTCTCAGGTATCACAGAAAGATCTTTGTTTTTGTCACGTACTTCTTCGTGATCTTGAGGTTGTGACTGGTCCCTCTCTACAGGTGGAGTGGATGAGTGACAAGCTCATGAGATGTTTCGAGGACAAGCGAAACAATCCCTTCCAGTTCCGCCACTTGCATCAGTGCCATAATTTGGCCGACTTGGCTCGGGTACCCAGTCCGAAGGTGGTGCTCTGCAGCCAGCCGGACCTGGAGTCTGGCTTTTCCAGAGAACTCTTCATCCAGTGGTGCCAGCACGCCAAGAACTCCATCATCCTCACCTATCGCACGACACCTGGGACACTGGCCCGTTATCTGATTGACCACCCGGGAGAGAAGATGCTGGACCTGGAGGTGAGACTGGAAAGTCTCCTATCTAGAGACTATCTACACAGTTTCAATCTGTCTCTGCTCGTGATCCCAGGTGAGGAAGCGGGTGAAACTGGAAGGAAAGGAGCTGGAGGAATTCCTCGAAAATGAGAAAGTCAAGAAGGAAGTTGCCAAAAAACTGGAACAGGAAAAAGTGTAAGTTTGACAGCGCCATAAATCAGTTCCACACCTGCACTCTGTGCTATAACATGATTCCCGCTGCAGGGAAGACGTGGACTCTAGCGAAGAGAGTGACATGGAAAATGATGACGATCAGCCGGCCGCGGTGAAAACCAAGCACCACGACCTGATGATGAGAGGCGAGGGCAGCCGGAAAGGAAGCTTCTTCAAACAAGCCAAGAAGTCGTACCCGATGTTCCCAGTGCACGAGGAGCGAATCAAGTGGGACGAGTATGGAGAAATCATCAGGTGCCGCTTCACCCTCCTGGACACATATGCAGCATCACTCCACGTTACCAACTGATGATCTGGATTCACAGGCTTGAAGACTTCCTGGTTCCGGAGCTTCAGGCCACAGAAGAGGAGAAAAGTAAAATGGATTCTGGGATGACCAACGGTGAAGAACCAATGGTCCAGGACCTTTCTGTGGTCCCGACCAAATGTGTATCCAGTGTGGAGAACCTGGAAATCAGGTTAGCGATTCACTGGGCACTTGCCTGCTACGATTTCTAACTAATCCAGAAGTGCACATTCATGGTGTTGTACTCACCGTTACTGCAAAAGTTCCACCTCTTTCAGGCAGTTTTCCTGACACAAGTCTCCTTCAGACGTTTATCAAACCACGTAACTGACATTGACCATATTGCAGAGCTATCACACAGCAAATGTGTGTATTTCTGTCAGGAAATGCTTTTATTTTTTCTATTTTATGGTGCTCACCTGCTACCATTGTTTTTCTCCTTTAGTGTCACACATAACCCAAAAGTCTGACAGAACTCATGAATATAAAACGGCTCCTCTCTGTTTTGTCCCTCAGAGGTGATTCGTTCCCCACCTTGAATGGCCTCCAGAAATAAATAACTAATTATTTTTGGGGTTGTCAGGCAAAGTCATTGAAACAGATGATTTCTGTCAGGGAACTTCTTCTGATATGAATTACAGCCCTGGCAGCACGTCTCTGCCGCAGTTATAAATATTACTCCAGGTCTGGTCTCTCTTCCCCGCAGAGCCAGAGTCATGTACATCGACTATGAAGGTCGATCAGACGGAGACTCCATCAAAAAGATTATTAATCAGATGAAGCCTCGACAGCTGGTGATCGTCCACGGGCCTCCGCACGCCAGTCTGGACCTGGCCGAGTCCTGCAAGGCCTTCAGCAAGGACATCAAAGTCTACACGCCAAAACTGCAGGAGACCATCGACGCTACGAGTGAGACGCACATCTACCAGGTCGGCTCACACAAACCAGATCACTATTATCAGTTTTGCTGAATCAGATGTGAGGCAACATGAGGATGAGGGACGTTTAAGAAAAGCTGACTACGAGGATGTGCACATGAGCATGAGGATTGCTGTGTTGCAGGTGCGTTTGAAAGACTCCCTCGTCAGCTCGCTGCAGCTGTGCAAGGCCAAAGACACGGAGCTGGCCTGGATCGATGGTGTGCTGGACATGCGGGTGGTGAAGGTGGACACGGGTGTGATGCTGGAGAAGGGTGTGAGAGAGGAGACGGAGGACAGTGAGCAGCCAATGGACACCTTGCCTGATCTGGGCATGGAGCACAGCGCAGCGGCGGTGGCCGCCCAGCGAGCGATGAAAAGTTTGTTTGGAGAGGACGAGAAGGAGCCGTCGGACGAGAGTGATGTCATTCCTACGCTGGAGCCGCTGCCTCAACACGAGGTCCGTTTCTCATTCAAATCTACAGCACTGTGTTCTTCAAAAGTGATCCTGGGAGCAGAGCTGTTAAATGTGATCACTGCGGAGTAAAATATAACGCTGACTTCCCCGAGAGAGAATCCCACGTCTTGGCTCAGACACGATGACTCAGCAGCGTGGGTGTTTCAGCACAAGAATCTTTCAGAGCGTTTCACAGCCTCTTCTTCTCTCACAGGTTCCAGGTCACCACTCCGTGTTCATCAACGAGCCGCGGCTGTCGGACTTCAAGCAGGTGCTGCTCAAAGAGGGAATCCAGGCCGAGTTTGTGGGCGGAGTTCTGGTCTGCAACAACATGGTGGCTGTACGGAAGGTCAGTGTGCCGTCTGCACCAAATAATGAAACATCTGGTCACTGGCTTTCATCTCAGATGTTTTGGGTTGTTACATCATGTGTTTAAGGGTGTAGGACCAGGGACAATCCAGTTATTAGGGGACAAGAACTAACAAGAACTAAGATCTCATGGGTAAACCAATGGGCAGAACCATTTAGGATCAAGAAGTGAGCCAAGCCTTTGAAGCTCTCGCAGAGAGGTTCTCACTGGTCCCACTTTGGCATCACCTCTCAATAACAGTTAAATTACAGTTTAATAGAATGAAAGCATTTAAAGCCTCTTGGGTCCTGACCCACCAGTTGATAATCACAGGGAGACTATTTGGTTCTTCGAACCATTTCATGGATTAAATAATTCTGTTTGCGTCTGCTTTCACTTTATCTAAATGAAACTTGTGTCATGTGTTGTGTGTGTCATTAATTGTTGAAGCTGTGAGGTTTAATTCAGTGGGACAAATTTGCTTCAACACTTACACGCAAGCTGCTGACGGACTCAAGTATTCAGTCAGTAACCTGAAATACGCAGAGATGAAATAATCTCTGACTGATCCTGGAGTGTCACTGGCACACACTCATTCACACACTGAACTGTGTTTCACCATTATTTAAACACAGAAACATCTTCCCTGATTTTGGAGGTGGATTCCTGTAATGAGGAGAACATAAATACTGCTGCCTCCTCACTCACTATTTTAAGTTTATTTGGTGTGTCTCAGCGCTGCTGTAATGTGACGTCACCAGTCCTTCACTGTTCTGTGTGAACACGTACACTGTGGGGCTGATGGTTGTAAGAACCAAATGGCTCCTGAACGATGATCCATGAAGGTTCCTACTGTTGGAGCCACAAGTGGAGAACTGTGATCTGGCTCAGGTCAAGTCATTCAGGGTCGTGGATCAGGGAGGCAAATACACAAGAAGGTGGTGGATTTGTGTCTGTGAATATTTTAAAGCCTCTATC
Organism: Synchiropus splendidus; assembly: GCF_027744825.2. Lineage (NCBI taxonomy): Eukaryota > Metazoa > Chordata > Actinopteri > Syngnathiformes > Callionymidae > Synchiropus > Synchiropus splendidus. The sequence goes on from NC_071345.1 coordinate 2,836,239, forward strand.
CTTTCAACTGTAACGTTTCAGTGTGATTCGATTTGTTATAAATACATTCAAGGTTACTGACTTCCACACAGCAGCAGTGAACTAAAACACTTGAGATGAAAAGAGAAAAAGGCGCAGCCTGCAAAAGTGAGATAAAGCCCCAAAGGCTCCTCGAATCTGACTTCAGAACGAGAATCCTAAACTGGAATGAACAGGAAAGTGAAAGTGAGCCAGAAGCCTCCAACAAAATGCATAATTGACAAGAACTTTAAATAGATGTAACCCAAATAAATGAAATCAAAGGGAGCCGGGGCTGTTTGTGTGTTATGGTGTGTTGAGGGGGGCAACTTGAAATAGACTTGTTAGACACTTTTATCCCCAAAATGTCAGATCGGAAGAGAGAGCCTGTTTGTTCAGGAGGGAGACGGCGTGCTGCTCGGGTCTGACTCAAACCTTGGTGCTGTTCCGCAGACGGAGGCCGGGCGCATCGGACTGGAAGGATGCATGTGTGACGATTATTATAAGATCCGGGAGCTGCTGTATCAGCAGTACGCCATTGTGTAGCCGGAGGAGCCCGCGACATCGCAAAGACTGTCATGTATAGTGTCTCTTTTTTTACACGGATTTTCTACTGTGAGTGGTCAAAAAACAGACGCTTCACTCGGACTCTAATCGGACTGTGAATCCTGGACTGCCTTTTGTCACCTCCTGTACAGCAACATCATGTGAACCAGTGTTGATGGCTGTCTTCTCTCATTAAATGGACACCCTTTTTTTTTTTTTTCAAATGTCCCGTTGTTTTCCCGTGTCACAAACCTGAACAGTGCTGCTCGTCTGAATCACCAAGTAGACCATGGGTGGAGCAAAACAAAGAAGGGATGAAGAACGATGGACAAAACTCAAAAAAAGACCAATGAAAAGAAAGGGAAGAAAGGCCTAAACCGAATCCTAAACTAGTCATGAATAAAGTACAAATTCAAAATTGTTGGTTCGCTGTCAAACGGTTCTGCATGATCGGTTTGGTAGTTTGTCAAGAGGGCTGCTTGAATATGGGCCCTGGGGCCGCACTTTGACTGGACTGAGTGGAGACTTTTAGGGTCGGAAGCAAGTTTTAGGATTGAGAGCTGACATCAGCAGAAAGAAAGGCAGTGCCTTGGCTTGGGGACATACTGCGTCTGCTTCTAAATATGACCGTTGCCTGACATTTTTACCAAAGGTACAGTACTGAGAACACAGGCCCTCCCCAGGTTACAGTTTGGAGAGATGTCAACCTGAGACCCGGTGTCGGTGGAAGACTTGGAAAAGGTGTGGAGAATGGTTCTACTTATTATGGTCAAGGACTCAAGTGAGCCTGACTTTGAGGATCTAGAACCAGGGTGACCAAAGTAAGTCAACCGATTAGGAAGGGTTCAAGACATAAAGGGTAAAGAACAAAGGTCAGAGGACCAAGTTCAACAGCAGGAACTTGGGTGCAGGACCAGAGAGAACCATGACACTTTTGGTCTAAAGAGATCTGATGCTTCAGGGTAAAGACAACCAGGAGATGCAAGACTTCTCGGACCCAACAATCCGAGCCGTGTGTTGGATAGTTGAGCACCTAAACACCCTCCATCCCTTTTAAACTACTCCTCTGAATCATGTTCAGACTCTCGCAGTTGATCCGTCACGGTCAGCACCATTGGACGGACTCATTTGCATTTCTGCGCGTCGTCACTGCTGCTCCAGCAGATGGAGACATTTCTAACCGCAGGCCAGGAGACTTCCTATTCCTCTGACGGCAGGATCAGTGCAGCCAGCTCTGGTTTCCTCTCACTATCTGATCACCTCGCACGGTTTCTGTCTCAAAAATAATGGGATGGTTCACAGTCTTTATCCCACCACGGTGGAGAAACAGCCGAGCCGGAAAGTTAGCCGATAAGAGGAGCCAGCTCTTGAGAAATACACCAACACATTTTCTTCTTGTGTTTTTGCTTATCAGTTTGATTTGTTCTCACTTGTTCACACCGGTCCTCTCTTTACTTGTCCACATTCCAACTTCATTTATTCCTCCCTTCTTTACTTATTTTCCGCTTTTCTAATCTTCTCTTCCCTAAACCTTTTTGCTTTTCCATCCTTCAACATTTAGCTTTTGTACTCTCTTTGTCTTTCATTCTACTTTTCACCTTTCCTCTGTTCCTTCCTTCTCAATTTCAAATTCACCTTTCATGTCTCTGTTTCACTTTCATTCATTCACCCATCATTCCTTGCTTGCACTCTTTTTCAAAAAATTTTGGTTTCTTCCATGTGTTCTCTCCTTTCCTTTCTGTATACCATGTTAATTCTGCCATTGTTTCCTCCCATCACTCACATTAACGTCATTCTTTTTACTTTTCTATCTCTTCCCTATTTGCATCAACATCCCTTCTTTCCTTTTCATTCTTCCTCTTGTCTTCTTTCTCTTCTGTTTTTCCCTTTTATTGTTCATTCTGTCTTCACTTCCTTCCTTCCTGTCTCCCTTTCAGTGTGGTTTCTTTTCTGTCAGTTTTATTTGTCTTTCATCTGTTCAGTGTTCTTTCTTTTTATTCTATCTTTCTTCCTTCCTGTCGTCCATTCTCTGTCTCCCCTTATGTTTACTACTCTTTTTGTCTGTTCTCTTGCTGTCCCTTTATTTGTACTTTCTATTCCTCCCTTGCTTTCAGCGTTCCCTCAGTGGCGTTGCATCTCTTTCCTGTCATTCCACCTTTTCATTTTCATCCTTTGTTTCATCCTACCTTCCCCCTTCTGCTGTTCCTTGCTTTCACTACATCTGGACCAAGATTGTGCCATCCTTCCTCACCTCTCTTTCAGTAATCTTCCTTCCTTCCTTTGTTCCTTTCACTTTCTGTCAGTTTGTTTTTCCATTTTTTTATTCTATTTTTATTGTTAATTCATTTGTTTTCATTCCTGAGAATTTTGTCTTTCCTTTCCAATTTCCTCCATGACATTTTCCCCTTCATTTATGTGGCAACTGACATGAATTCCTTTTGATAATTCACAGGTCCTTATTATATATTGTATTATATTATATTTTTATTCTCCATTCCAGTGTTCTATTTTCCTTATTTTTTTTCCTCACTGATTTAGATTTCTCTATTTTGAATCTTGTTATAGTTCCATTTGTAGACAAACGTTTCATCGGCCTGGTTGTGTCTATTCATGTGACTACGTACCGGTGATGCTGGTGGCGACTCGTTCGATGACGTGTTAACACATTTGTAGAAACCTTTGTCTCAATCTTCCTCCTCCTCCTCCTCCTCGCCCCGATGCTCACACGTGCCTGCAGTGTGACGACACACGCAGCGTTGAAGACTCGTCCTGCACTGATAGGCTGTTAAGCAATCACAGTGGATACACACACACACACACACACACACACACACACACACACACAAGTAGGACAAGGAAAGCGAGCTGTGCTGAGTGTGTGTGTTGTCACGCACCCGGTTGAGACTTGAGCACAGATGACTGGCTGTCGTGTCGGCCTCTTCCCCCTGCAGTTGCGTAACATACAGTTTTGCACTTTAGAGACATTAAATTTTAAATGCTCTGTTTTTTCCTATTAATCCACCCGAACATCCCCATCCCACCCGACCCCCCCATCCACTCGCACACAGTCACCGAATGATGCTGTTATTTATTTGCCTGAGCCTTGATAACCTGTGAGGGACGGTCCAGGAGCAGGGGGGAGAGCGTGTGCCTCTGCCCAGTCACTGCTTTTTCATTTTGATAATTGACCAACAACGCCAGAAATGTCCATCAGCTAATCCTCTTAGCTTTCATAATGCTGACTCTGTCACAGAAGCTCCTGTTTTAATGTAACGAGTGGCTAAACCCCCCCCAGACCCCCGCCGCCCCCTGCAGGCCGCTCTCCGATCTGCTCCACGATCTGTCCGATTCGATCACGTCCCGACTGGAGGGTGACGCCACGCTGCCAACACTTGGACAGAACAGCGAACCCTGGACAGAGTCGTCCTCTGGTTCATGTGATCGGGGGATGAATGCCTCTAATCCCCCCCGGTTGCTGCTCTCCTCCCTGAGCAGACCACTTAATGATGTGGTAATGTGACGGTGGAAGTCTCTAAATATTGGAACGTAATCCCATGATGTCATTGCACAAATGCCACCCATTGCTCTTGACTGGAGATCAAGGCAAATCGAGACACTTGGGGTCAAGCATCTGGAAAAGGACGTCTTAAGGGCTGAGTTCTGGCCAATGTTCTGGGTCAACACCCGAGTGATGTGAGGACTTGGACGGCCCAGAATCAGGCAAGGACGCCGCTCTACTGGTGGAGGATGGGCCAAAACGTCCAGTCTTTTTAGGGTCTCCGACAGAAATTAGGGGCATCTCGATGTTGCACTTATACAGTCAGACCATCTGAAGAGGTGAAAATCCTCAGGTGAGCAAACTTTGGAGCGAGCTGTCACCATGAGGGAGATTCCTGTTTGGGTTGTCGCCGTGTGTCGGCTCTTCCTGAGGTTCCAGTTCCTCCCTAGAGCCCCGAGGGAGTTTCTAAAGATACACTCACAACAAAACGCCACGTCGAGCGTGAATCCAGAGTTACACCGTCACAGAGAGGATCCTCTTATGCAACCGACGTTGGACCGCCGAGCGAGAGACGCCGGCGGACACAAATCCAAGAAGACGCTCGCTTCTGCAGCAGTACCCAAAGTGCTGCTGTGCGTGATGTCGTAACAAAGGATGGAAGCCAGGGTGTTTTGGGACCTCTTGATTTTTTTTTGTTTTCAGGAGCAAACCCGTAAGTGTCCGGATGTCAGGCACCGCAAAAGTATTTGTCTGTGTGATCATACAGAATACAGACAAATTGAGTATTTTGGGTCAGGAAACATGACTGGTAAGGAGAAACGTTTAGGGTTTAACTGTCGACCTCACTGCAGCTTGTAGGTTCCTGAGGTGGAGCAGTGAGGGGAAGGAGCACGTGAAGGCAAGATGGTCTGTGTCACACAGCAGGAACCAGGAGGTGCAAGACTCAATGGACTTTGATAGCGAAAATTCATTGGTCAAGAATGGCCAAATCACGACTTGTGAACCAAGGTTTGCAGATCAGAAGCAGGAAAAAATAGGATATTATGGGTTAAGAACTCATGACCCATAAGGGCCAAGCATGATGGACAAAGATGGAAACCTATGTGGGATCAAAGACTTGGTGGAGCAGGGACTTGGAGGGCGGGTCATTTCTCACCCTAACACTCGCTCTTGGTTTTGAGTGCCCTTTACTACGACCAAGTGAAGTGATGGACGTCCCTAAGAATTGGGACAACACTTTGTGACATCACGCGTAAAGACAGCGTGTCATTGGCTGCCGTGCTGTGTTGTGTTTCCTCCATGTTGTCCGATCCACTTCAAGTCAGCGCCGGCGCCCTCGGTTTGAAGGGATCATTTCAAGTGTTGAAGGCTGAGTGCCCTCGGTCTGAGGAGGATTGGGACACACTGCACTTACACGTGAACGTGCAAAACCCAGTGTTAGGATGAGAAATGGGACACAGTCTCCAGCTTTAACTTCCAAGTCAAGATAAATCAAGACAAGATTGAGGATCCTTGTAAGACCAGGATGCTTGGTTTGTGTCCAGAAACAAACGTAGATGGTAGATCATTTGACCAAACATCATTCTCACACGATGTGAGACAGGATCTCTGCGGTTGACTAGAAGCCACATGCCAGTGACTGAAGTTGAGGGTCAGATATATATAAAGGCGGAGTGAAAGTGGACCACGAGGAAGCCGTGGAGTTTCATGGATCACCATCTTGTTGATTCAGAAAAGCGAGCGTAGCGAAGTGGATCAGTGTTGATGACTCGGACACGTTGGACAGCTGAGTCATGGACACGGACTGAAGTGGATGTGAAAACAAGCGCGGAGGAGTGTGAATCCCCACCAGTGACTCAGCAGTGTTTATTTTCAGTGTAGATGCCAGCGTGCTGACCAGTGGCCCGAAGACTTTAACACTTCATCTCACAAGTGACGCCCGTCATGTAAGGCGAGAACTGAACACTCGGTGTCTTTAGACACGCGGCAAACAAAGGGAGCTTTAACCGCACAGGCACTTTTTCATTTTCACTGTTTCAACTGCTGAAGTCACATGACACTACAGTGGAACACAAGACTGATGGACCGAGGGCATGGGATCTACTTGGCTTTATAGTGTCTGGCAAATTTATTGTGCTGTGTGGCGCTAATCCCCCCGAACCATGAAGAAAAATATAAAAAGAAAATGGAGAGTTCAGTTACTGTATCACATGACCTTCCTCTCATGTCAAGGCCGAGACACAGTTCCTGCTCACACTGCAGATTTTGAGGCTGAGCATTTTACTGATCCCTGACAACATGACCAACTCCTGCTTGGTCTGGTCGAGGGGAGTCGGTGGACGGGAGGTGAATCACTCAGCGGGGAGATCTTCAAACTTCATGACAGGATCCCTCCCACCTCTGCAGAAGCCAGCGGGTCAGAATGGTCGTCCCTCTCCTCCACAGGAAGATCATTCACTTTCCTGTCTGCGGTTCATTACGACGCCATTAACACCGGCCCGGTTCAGGACGCCTCATATTTCACTCTGGTTCACCAGAGAGTCCGGACTTCAACCAGGGGAATCAACTGATTTTACTGAGTCGGCTTTCCTCTAGGAACTCCAGTTTCCTCCCCCGGAGTTCTGAAGCTGGTTTACAGAACCAGCAGCTCTACTCTGAGTCACTCAAAGGTGATGAAGCTCCTCCCACTATGTGGACAATGGTGTGTCATTTTTGCTTCAGGAGCTCTGATCATTCTCCACGGACAGAAGCGAGCGACACAGATTTTGGAAAGCGATTCTCCACACCCCTCCTGGTGTTAACTGGGGACGAAACCGTTGCTCTGACAGATGAAGTGGCAGATAAAAGTCAACATCCTCTCTCAGTTCCGCCCACCACTGCTTATATAACGTTTTATTTTTTTGTGAAGCAAAGAGACAAAAGAGCAGATAACAATTAAAAAGTTCAGCGTGTGGAGCGCTGATGTTGCCGGGGCGACCGATTCCTCCTCGGCTTTGCTGGCCAGCCCTCTGGTCTCACCTGAGCGAGCCGGCCAGCAAACCTGCCGTCGCAAAGATGATTGATTTGTTTCGCTGCAAATGGAGTCAGCAACACGCACGAGCAGCATTCACTCTCCGGTCAGGAGCCAGAACATAGTACGGCATGCAAGTGGAGAATAAAATGGAGTCCTTTGGATGCTATTGTGGGAAAGAAACTTTGAATATAACAGGACACTGTATCTCTCTCTCTCTCTCTCTCTCTCTCTCTCTCTCTCTCTCTCTCTCTCTCTCTCTCTCTATATATATATATATATATATATATATATATATATATATAAATATAATATAATGTATAATATAAAAAAGAGAGACCAATAATATTTTGAGAAAAAAACAGTACACGTCTTTACAATATTATAATATTTACAATATTTTAACATTTTGTTATTATGATAACAAAAATATATCTAGAAATATGAGGCTTATACATTATAAATGTACGAAATGAGATAGTGATATATTCTCATTTTTATTCCAAAATTCTCAAAATAAATGCATACTAAATGAAGGATGTATCCAAGATTGTAAATATATGGCATAAATAAAGCAATATTTGGCAGAGAGATTTTGCCAGACAGGAAGACGGTTGTAATGTCTGTTGAAGCGTCTGATGAGAGGCTTGTCAGTGTGAACAGGTGATGGAAGTCAGTTTGTTGTTGCTGGAGGTTTTCGTCGTCTCGGTCGGCTGCTCATCAACAACCTGCAGACCCGGTGCTGAGCAGCGTCAGCGGGTGTCGTGGGTCCAGCAGCCTCGCCTTCACTGCCGAAGGTGAGTCCTTCATCTCCTGCTGAATCTGAAGACGTCTGACAAGTGCCGCCGCGGTGTTGACGCTGTCACGAGTCTGAATCACCGCCCTCCACATGACTCACCGCGCTGATTTGAGAAATGAGCAACTATGAGTCAAACTGTTGGTCATTCACACGCTCGGCTCGGCACGGCACGGCCGACGTGTTTGAGCTGACATCAGAGCGTGGGACCAAGCCGTGGTCTTGTGGGCCGGACCAGCCAGAGGCAGGACAAAAAAAAAAAAAAAAAAGCTAAATCTCAGTAAGCAGGCGCTGGCACCGCTCCCCAGTGGCCGGGCTGCTGCGTGGTCAGGGGCTGGGGGGTGGGGTGGGGGGTGCTAATCCCCTGGCACGTCCTCCGCTCACACATGTTGCGGTGCACGCGGTTGTGCCCAAGACTTGCCGGGATAAGGACCGGGCCGCAGGGAGCCGCTTCACTTGGAGGTCTGCCTCGCAGCGCTCTGACGGTTCGCCGCTTACGTAAGCGCCGTCTGCGAGAGATTGCGGCGGACTGAGGTGACCTTTGACCTCCCGGTTATTTTGCTTAAGTGGGCAGCTGCACTGATGTTGTTAAAAGATGACATGCTGTTTCAGCTTTGTCAACCTGCGTGTGTGAGGCGCAGCCTCCCCGTCGCTTCTCCTCACTGTCAGCCGCAGTCAAGCAGCCCTGGCTGGAGCCTTCTCCAGCCGTTCAGGAGGAAGACTGAGGGTCTCCTCCTGGTTCAACACCTCATTGTCCAGGAGACATTCTGACGACATCACCTGGATGACTGAGCTTCCTCTGAGAGCGGGTTCGTCCTTGTTCTCAAAGCTGGTGGCCACCAGGGAGAGGAGAAATCCACCTGAGGGAGAACCTCATCTCCATCATTCTCCAACCGTGGACCATGGTGTCAGACAGAGAGGTGGTCTGCCAAAGACTCAGAAGTACCCCATGAAAAGAGTGATCTCTTGAAGCAGTGAAACCGAAACAGAAGATGAAGATCGTGAGCAGAAGTGGGCAGCCCAGAGTCGCCCTCTCGCTCGGATCAAATCTCAGTTCCAGCCTCTCGTTGCGTGACAAGCCATCTTGAAACTACGGCATGAGCCGCTTCCTCAATTCATGTGGCGTTTTAAAAACAGTTTTAGGGGTCGGAAGTGCAAAACACATTTCCAAACTTTGAAAACACATTTACAAACTCTTTAGAAAACATTAGTTTTCTAAACACGTTTGTAAATTTGTTTGAAATGTTGTAAATGTTTTTCACTCTTCGTAAATATGTTCCAATAATTTGTAAATTTGTTTCAAAAGTTTGCCACCGTATGAAACCCCTAAAACTGTTTTTAAAACGCCACATGAATTGAGGAAGCCGCTCATTCCATGTGAAGTTTGGGTGAACAACGGTGACTGTGTGGCTGGGCAGCATTCAAAGAATTGAATGGAAGTCATCCTCATTCAATTATACGTCCACTCGATTCACAGAACACATGGTTGTGTTCCAGCCAGCAGATGAGTCACGACCTTCTGCTTTGTGTCTCATTCTGATTATGGATGGATATGTTGACTTGAACGGGACCGTGACCATTGTATGTAGTGTATATATACATAAATGTATCATGGATAAGTGGCTAACATACGCCTCCAGGGGACACACTGGATACGGTCGTCGAAGAATTGCGATCTCACACTCAACATCTGACCTTCATTTCTCTGCACCACCTGGTCTTTCACATGTTAGAAAGCATGAAGTAGAAGTCAGGCACCGATGCTGAAACAGTGACTCGGAAAATGTTGCTTGCTTCTCAACCTTTCTGATCTCGGGGCCCACCTTTCCCAGAACAAATGGCCCATTCAAGTGATAGAACTGATTCATCACTCTTGACTTCCTTTGTGATCAATAACCATACTTAATCTACTTACACGTAAAGCCACCGAAACCTTGTGAAATGACATGAAACCATGCGATCAGCGCAAAGATATTTGTCATGGAAAAGTCCAACCAGCAGCGGAACCAGATGCAAGTCATATTCATCAAATTTAATAAAGAAAAAAAACTGGAAAAACGAAATAAAATTCTGAATTATATACATATGATAAAATCATGTCTAAATATCAAACAGAAATAAAAAATATATATTTTCTTTTAACTCCAAAGAAGATATAAGTAAAATGTAAATGAAAGTATCGCCATAGAATTTTCAAAACTGCTTCAGCGGATGCTCATGAACAGTTTTTACTGTTGGGGGGGAGAAATCATTATCTTCATCATTTTTTTCTTTTCAAGAACTTCTCCATAGTTGGTAACTCTCACAGATTTGCAGCTGTCAAGTCCATTCAGTGACTCACTACTGCCACCATACGTGGCTCATGTATCAAAACCGAGCGTCGCACAGCCCAAATGCGTAAAACAAAAAAACTGTTAGCTAGGGGGCGCTCGTGGTCCAACCATGGGCCCCGGTCCAATGGTTAAGAACCCCTGCACTAGACTAGTCTTCAGTGAATCCATTCCTTTGAGTTTTGGGCAGATAGGGCCATCTAGAGGGCTCTGAAAATGAGGACACTGTTTCATGAAACCTCATCAGCCCATCACTATTTCCACCCACTTCAAGTGTTACCTTCGAATGCGGCTTCACTTGGAGCCTGTTGACAGGACTCTTGAATAAAACTCTGAGATAAGGATAATCTGACATTTACATCTCACGGTGAAACACAACTGTGTGTCACGACACCAACGCTTCCACAGGCTCCTTGTTGCTGCATTCTACAACTTTGTTTACGCCTCATTATTCAGCGTCCGCCGGCTGCAGTGAAAAGAGGCTCCATAATCGGGGCTACAGAGGCTTTGTGGGAGAACTGTAAGACGTGTAACCTCAATTACTCGGCAGGGCGCTGCCAGGGACGCACACGGAGGACAGTTATTAGAGAGCGGAATGTGGCCGGCGAAGCCTGGAGAGGACTTTTGACACTGCTGCGGAAAGCGTTCGGGGTCAAGAGTCACTTCTGGTTGTAGCTTTAATCCTCCGCCTCGCGAGTTTTGTTGCGGCGCCTTGACTCTTGAACGTAGAGACAACATCACACTAGTTTTCTCATTACTGGCTTGGACCGAGGACTCCTTGAGACTCTCGTGTTGGTGACCAAAAACACAGAGGAGTTCAAGACGCACGCAATGTTTGCTCATAGTTGTGTCGTGGTTAGTGCACCAGCCGTGCCTCACCGATCGCTGTTGCTCTGAGAACATACCGATGAAAACAAGGGGGGAAAAGCTAGCTGAACTTATAATGTGTGTCTTTGTCTAAGCACTGGATGTGAAAACACGAAATAAAAGAAAAAATAAAAGCACAGCAATAAACTATATCAACCCCATAGCTGTACTCTATATATATATATATATATATATATATATAGGAGCAGAGACACCTCCTATATATATATATATATATATAGAGAGAGAGAGAGAGAGAGAGAGAGAGAGAGAGAGACACCTCTGCTCCTATATATATATATATCTATGAATATATATATAGTACAGCTGCTCCTCACCGACTCCAAAACATCCAGATGTGCTCTTGACGTGGAAACATTTGGAGTCATTTTTTAATAATATTGACATACATTTACTTGGCATTATCCATTTATTTAAGACACATCGACGACAGAGTGTTAGGAAAAAAAATGTTATATATATGTAACTTTATATATATATATATATATATAAATATATATATATATATATATATATATATATAGTACACCTATGGGGTTGATTTACTTTATTACTGTACTTTTATTTTTTCTTTATTTCATGTTTTCATATATACATATATATATATATACACACACACACACACACACACAGTATATAAAGAGAGAGAGAGAGAGACATACGATGGAATATTACAGCGTTATTCTCGATGGATTATGACTTCAATCTCGTAATATTGCGCCTTTGATCTCGTAGTACTATGACTAGTCTTGTGATGTCGACCTTTTTTTTTCTAACGCTCTGTCGTAGATGTGTGTCTTAAAGAAACGGATCATGCCAAGCAAATGGATGTCACTGTCCAAACGTTTGCGCGTGAAGAGCACATCTGGCTGTTTTGGAGTGGGAGAGGAGCGGAGGTGAGCAGAGAGGCGCGCGGCAGGAGGAGGAGGAGGAGGAGGCTCCGCATGATCATTCGCATGCAGGGAAAGTGAGAGCAGCCAGGTCTCATTGGAGGAGCCGAAGGGCGCGGAGTAGGAAGGCAGCCGGAGCCGACGGACCTCCTCTTCTCTGTCGTCCCCGCACTGAGGAGGGACTCTGTGGAGGGGGAGGCGCCGCGCGCAGCCTCGGCCGGCTCAGTCCAACAATTAACCTTGATGATCGCAGATTGGCTCCGTCATGAGGCGCAGGTGCGGACACTTTGCCATCCGGCGCAGCTGAGCGTCTGGACACTGACGCATTCCCTCCTCTTTCCGCGGGACGAGATGCACGTTGGGATGGACGCCGGGACTCCGTCGAGATCCCTGATCTGATCCCCCCTCCACCCCCGCCTCCGGACCGCTCGTTGTTCTCCCTCTTGTTGTTTGTTTGGTTTTTTTTTTCGGGTCGTGCGGACGGCGTGAAATGTGCCCCTCATCCCGGCTGCGTGTCGCGTAAGAGGCAGTTTCTTTCTCAAGGACGCGATCTGTGCGAGAGACACAGCGACATGGAGCAGGAGGACACGAGCGCGGCGCCCAAGAAGAGGAGCCTCTTGTCCAAGATGTTCAAAGTTCGCAAGAGGAGGGAGATGCTTCTGGTCCAGGTGTGCTTCATCTGCAGTGTCCTCTTCGTGGTGTGGAGCATGTCGGCGCTGCTGACCAGGACAGGTGAGCGGATCGATCACGGCGGGGTGCGGGGGGTTCAAGGACACGAGGGCTGATCCGGATCGCATTTTCCTTTTTCTGTTTTTTTTATTTTTAGTCGTCTCGCTCTCTGTGGTTGTGCGCATCTGCCGCAGTGTGCGGTGCGTGAGCGGCGCGCCTCCCGCGTCACGTGCTCGTCACGGTCGAGCCGCGGCACACACCTCGGTTTACGCTTCTCGCTGGCTCCGTTCGAACATTTGGTCACGCGTGTGATGCTCCTCCGACGCGCGCCCTCTCTCGCTCGCTCGCTCACGCACGCGCCTTCCAACCTCACGTCCGAACTCTCGCTGACAGGCCTGGCGCGCGGGCGTCGAGCATCCCCCAAACGCGCGGGTTATGTAATCCGAACCAGCATCCTTGGCGGATCGTGACACACCGCTGGGTTCAGAGGTTAACCAGTCGTGTCGCGCCCGCCCTCAGGACCCGCGTGTCCACCGAGGGGCGACACGAGACGGACGTGAATGGACGGCCACTATTGACTTCGTTGAAGCTCCAGATTAGTGTTTACATTTGGTCATTTCAGGGAAATGCGCACTGGTTCCACAGCACCGATCTGATCATTCCACTGAACTTAAATGATGCGTCCAGCATGGCCTTTCTCAAACAGGTCACTGCTTGTACTGTTGTGTCTCAATGTTCGACAGGTCACCGACTAGCATGATGACTTGTGTCGCCATATGACATGTACAGGTAGATACACATGCTGACTTGTGCATAGTCTTGTAAATGAAACGTAATAAAAATCTATGTAAATATTGGCAGACACTGGTTATAGGTTTAACTAGAACCATATTGAGACTCGACGAGTCACGACTGGCATACTGACTTGTGTTGGCACATGACATGTACAGGTAGATACTCATGCTGACTTGTGTTAGTATAGTCTTGTGAATAAAATTTAAAAAAATGAAATAGAAATGTATGTCAGTATTGGCAAACACTAGTTGTAGGTTCAACGACCACCATATTGTGACTTGACTAGTCATGACTAGCTTAATGACTTGTGTGATTGTCGTGTCTTAAACAGTCAACACTTGAATAGTGTTCAGTGCTGTTTTAAAAGATGCCTCTTTCACTGCTCAAAATGTGGTTTGAATACCATAATTTCTGGACTCCCACTACATTTAACAAGAGAAATGGCTCTGGCTCATCCATAAGCCGCGGGTACAGTGGTGCTGTCTGCACCGTAGAACGGTCAGTGTTGCACCGGCTAAAAAACACTTTTCAAAACTCGTATTAAACCTTTCCCATCTCCACACTGGACTGTGGTCGTGTGTCACAGGGGAGGGGCTCAATCTCAACACCTCCAGGGCTGGAGCTCCGACAGGGATGAGCCGAGTCGCCAACAGAGCGTTCCTTTGGTTTATTTTCCGTCACAGCCAAACTGTACAGCACCACACATCATCCGGTGCTGTGCAATGCTGGCAAACACCCGGGGAACTTGTACACTCTCCGAGAGACGTCACTCTTCCTGTTACCCCTCCCACATGCAGTGGCTACACACACACACACACACACACACACACACACACACACGAGCAGCAGACTCTCTACGTTCACTCTTACAGTACTAGTTTTGAAAATGGGCTCCAGCATGGAAAGTGACTCATGACAAAAACTGGCCAATGTTCTGAACTTGAATCATCAACTCCTCACATCCTTTATTGACATTAAATCGCTCAAAATGTGCGGTTTTCGCTCACGTGTCCAAAGTTCCGACACCACTGCTGGTCTCAGCTGCTGCTTCTCGATTCTAGACTTCCAGGAGATTGACTCTGTTGGCGGAGCTGCGGACACGTGGGCGAAAATGACGCATTTTGTACGCTTTAAGGGTTTTACTTGTAGCCGTGCTGCCAAAAAAAAGGGGCAGCTTATAGTCCAGAAATTTTGGTTATTTGGTTTCCCGGTACTCCCAGAGTGTCAGCAGTTAGATTATTACGTTGTTGCAGGCCTAAGAGTTTGCGTTACTGCGAGCTGAGTGGCGACTAGAACACGGTTAGAGGCGCTCAGGTGGACTTCAAGGCCACATTTTGTTTGGGATGTAGCCGCTAGTCTAACACGACAAGATAGTGATTTTGAACTGTTTCACCTGACTGGCAGCGAAATGCTCCTGTTACTGCATAAAAAGTTGAGGCCAAGGTTTGTGTTGTTGTCATGAAAAGTTGTGTAGCAATAGGAATGTGGTCACCGTTTGCTTTCATCCCGATATTGAGATGCACTTAAATGCATCATTTGGTTTGCCATTCCTCTTAAACATACTCTGTGTTGACAAAGATACTTGGTGTTTGCACTTTGTTTCTATGCTAATGTGACTAGTGAACTATTCAAATTTGTTTCGCCAGTGTGAGAAAGTGATTGTCGCGGCTACACTGATGTTCTTGAAGAGGAGCGACTGACTGTCGGATGCTTTCATTCTCTTTTTTTTTTTTTTTCATTTACAGTAAAAAAAAACAGCAGAAGCAACTCAGTTGTTGTTTGAGGTGTAGTATATACACAAATGTCCTCGAGAAAAAACATTTCCTGAGACCGAACTTCCAACATGGCTGCCTAAAATTTGCATAGAAGTTCTGCTTCGTTCCGCTGATGTTTGAGTTGCTGTCATCAAATGTTGCAGAAATGCAGTGCTAGCTGGGGTAAATTCCCCTCATGACTCATGGTCATGAGGGTTTGCCCTACCGACAACACAACATTACTTTGGTAGACACTGTTTATTCTGGTGTTAGCTTAGCTGCTAACCAACGCTCATTGACGGGTGTGTTTGACTTTCAAAAAAAGGTTATCGCTACAATGTGTTTGCTGGAACTGTAATTGTCGGCGACCAGTGAAATTGTGTTGAATTTTCTTGTGTGCGAACACGACTCGCACCCACTATAATAGCTGAGGTGAATTTTTGACCGTCAAATTATAACAAATATTATAATTTGTAATATGACTTATATTAGCTGTTCATCTGCCAGAGCTCATATTTTTGTGCCCATCTTTAATACGACACCTCTTCTTGGTGTTTTTCTGAGCTGAAACGTGCGTCTCTAAAATACAATGTTACAAGTCAATAAAAAGTCTTTTCCATTACAATTGGAACATGTGAAGACCAGCGCCATGTTCACGTTCAGTTTGGAAACTATAATAATAGAATTTCAGCGCCAAAAAAGGTCATTTTTTTCAGGACCATTCTGGTCATTTGTTTCTTGAATTTCATCCTTAACTGGGCACTGACCACTGCAGAGAAGAAAGGGGCTCCTAATACACCTTTAAAAGCAGGCGCAGATTCAACTGAGGTTCTTCAAGATCAGGTGGTGGAGGGGGCGGAGCCTAAATTTGAACCCTAATCTCCCTTCAGTTCAGAGGGAATTATTCGAGATGCTCCCCCGCTAGCTGAAGCGTCATATTGCCGCACTTGGAGCAGAAATCCCGGAGCCGCCTGGAGTTGGAGCTCGGTGCGGTGTGAGCATGTCCACCGTGGAGCAGCCATTTACACGGAAACGCACGCGTGTTTGGAGAAAAGGTCAATGTTCATGCGAACTCCGCATATGAGCTCACGGAGAGCGAGGGGGGGGTCGCTCTCCACTGCACTTAAAATATTGAATTTTAGCATGTGTGCATGAGCGATTAGCCCTAAGCTTCGTCCCGGGACACTGTTGGGATCAGTCCATCTGCACCCACTTAGAGCTGGGCAGCGTACGAGCGCACATGCGGAAGAAGTTTGTATTAATTATATTAAAACAAGAGGCTTAAACGATTTAGTCTGGCATGATACGGTGCATGAGGATGCGAGAGGCCGGAGAGGGCCACAGTCAAAGTGAAGCGTCAGCCTCTTCACCGTCGTCTTGGGGACGATGTCACCTCCTCATTCTCTGGTTTTGATGCTGCGTGATATTCAGCGTTTTTTGGAGGGATCATGGAAAAGTCATGTGGTTTTATTTTTTTTTTTAATGTAGCATACGCCCACTAACTAAGTTAGACTTGCCTACAATTTCTTTATCATAAATCACCCTTGTTTTTACTTTTTTTTCTTTTGTTATCTTATGTGGAAATGTATCACCAGATCTTTTAATAGTATGCCACTTAATTTACTATTTATTCATGTGTTTATTTGTGTATGACTTGGACTGAAATCAATTTTAACTTTTTATTTTTTATGGAGGTTTATATTGCCAGGACTGTTTTTCAGACATTATTTATCAATTCAAGTATTTGTATTTGTGTACTTTTATTTTATGTATCTCCTTTTAGAATGTACTGTATATATTTAAATTTTTTTGTCCTTGTTAATATGTACTTATTTCTAGACAAAATTCTCCCCTGACAACATCTTAAATCATGAAATTTCATTGAATTAGATTTTTTAAATAAAACAAACACTATTGTTCCATTGTATAATAATATAAATAAGTTTTAGTTTTTATTATATAGTTCTTGATGAATTTTTGTCAAATGTAGGTTGATATAAATATGAACTAATTCATTCATAATAACAATTCCTGAATAATGATTTTTACTTGATTAGCATTTAACAATAACAATAATGAATTATATTAATAATAAATCCCCTTAAATATAAACAAGGTCCTTTTGGTGCTTGGCTAAATTATTTTGCTCATTATTTATCTTAAAACATAACTACAGTCAACTTTTTTTTTTTTTTAATCACTTCTTCATTGGCTTTATTTCCATTTTGACTGCTTCTTGTACCCGACTGTAGTTTGGCTCTCTAGCGCCCCCATGGTGCCACTCCTGGGGAGTCCTCTCCCCTGGTTTGCTGGTCATGACTGTGTCTGACTCCGGCTGTGTGTGTGCTGGTGTGGAGGAAGTGGACCGGTGCTATTCTCAAGGTGACACCCGTGTGTGTGTGTGTGTGTGTGTGTGTGTGTGTGTGTGTGTGTGTGTGTGTGTGTGTGTGTGTGTGTGTGTGTGTGTGTGTGTGTGTGTGTGTGTGTGTGTGTGTGTGTGTGTGTGTGTGTGTGTGTGTGTGTGTGTGTGTGTGTGTGTGTGTGTGTGTGTGTGTGTGTGATGTGAGAGTGCAGAACACTGGACCTCCCACCCCCGCGCTGCAATGAAAAGATCACCATAATCTGATCTGTCTAATTGAATTGCTGCTGCCCACTCATCTTTTTTAAACCGTCACAACAGGAACATGCGTTTGTCATGTCAAGGTACAACGTGTGGCCCGTGCTTGCACTGCAGCGATGGTGTGTGAGCGACAGGGTGATGTGCTGAATGGCCCAGATGGATGGGATTTGATGTAGTACTCTGGTCTTTATGGAAGGGCGGGGCGCCACATGCTGTCATGCAGGACACTGTGTGTGCGTGCGTGCGTGCGTGCGTGTGAGAGTGATGTGGCTCAGACCCCGCGCACGCGCCCGTGGTCAGCGCTCACGGTCTCGACCCGAGGACCTGCGTGCTGTCTGCGTCTCCGGGTGAAAGGTCAGATGGACGTGGGGAGGAAGAATGATGGGCGCCTGTCCCTGTTCCGTGGTGACACGCGCTCTCTGGAGCCTCATCGCTGCTCCGCTCTGTGCAGCAGACAAGTATGACATCACGGACGCTCTCGGAATGTAAATACAACGTGGTCGCTTGAGCTTCTGCCCTCTGTCGTGAAGAGCCGACCCCTCTGCTTCTGGTGTCGTTCACTGAGACGTGACCAGATCGTCTGGCCTCGGTTTCAAGTCAAGATTTCCCACTGGAGCGTAGAAAAATGCAGTCAGACATACGGGAATTCAATACATAGATTTTTTCTATTCCATCAAAAATATTGCCCAGAATATGAAGATACACTACTTCTACTAGAAGATTCTCTTATCTGACCACCGTGAAGTGAAAATACAACAGTAATACCTGTAGAAATATCTCCCATACTTTTCTGAATAACGCTTTATCTTTTTGATCAAAGGGCCAAGTATTATTCGTATTATTTTGTCAAGTTTTATTTCTCCTCCTCCTTGTTTTTGTTCAGTTGAAATCATGAAACTTTGTTGGTTTGTGCGGGTGCCATCGCCTCACACACAATATTGAACAGTAATATGAAACATCTCAATGAAATGGGTCGGTACCTCATAATTTATTCATTTTTATAGTTTTTTGGGATCTATTGCAAGACAATGTTAATATATTTTTCCCCTCTGAAATGTGAATAAAAAGGTTTAAAATTATCCATAGAGACAATATAATAAATAAAATTTAAATAACGTGTAGAACTAAAAATGTAAATATTTTTAAAAAAACAGTTGCAAGAGTGACTCCTTTCTTTATTTATCTTGACCTTTCCTTGATAATGCATTGAAAATATTGCGTAGGAAAATGACGGCTTTCTTTGACCTTCTGTTACATCAGTGTACAGCAAAACCCTCAGATCAGCAGAACACGCCTGACCCGTACCAACACGACATCGCTTCGAAATGACCTCGTGAGAAGCGAAGACAGAGCAGCAGAAGTTGGTAGATGAGATGACACGACTCGGCCATAAATGGTCGTCGTGGAAACCTTTTACCGACTGTAGGTGGACATTGGTCTGGCTGGTGCGTCCTGGTCAGACGTTGCGCTGAAGCCTTCACTTTCAATGGGAACGTGCGACTTCTCGATCCCTGCTGCTGTGAGACCGAGGCTTCTTTATCTGCAGCTCTTCAGGCGGCTTGTTTTTACAGTTGGCAGCGTCTCACTGACTGTCACTGTGTGGGCTTCTGTGGAGGGACGGCGTTTTGGGACGCTGGCGTTGATCAGCCATTTTAATTGACGGGAGTTATTCAAATCTTCAGCAAACATCTGCTGGTTTGGTGAAATGGGATTTTAATGGAGCTCAAATCTTGGGATTGATTGATTTATTTGAGTTATCAGAGTGGAGGTGAAGCAGAGAGTGACCACACCAGAGTAGCAGCCCTGGACATGTGGAGAGGAGACGGCGACGGGTGAAGAATGTTGGGGGCATCGGTGAGAACAGGAAGAGGACTGGCGTGACATCACTTCCTGTTTTACTGGACTCATTCAGAGAGCTCCCTGACCTTTGGATATTTTGAACCCATCAATCCGGTGATGCCATTTTGCCTCCATCCTCCTGAAACAAACATATTATTTCCCATATTTCTTCAATAGTATCGAGGAAATGTGTCCAGACTGCTCCATAGTTCAAGTCGACTGTTCAGAGACATGAGACACAGCAGACAGTCGGCTCAATAAGTTCATCATAAAACAGTTTGAGGAGAGACTGTAGTGTCCAACACATGGAATAGAATGAACATGTATTCATTTCATCACTTTTTTTGGCCCACGTCGCCCCTCCCTACTCCTCATGCATGTTCTTGACAGCATGAATATATGTCAATGTGTTTCCCGACTTGGCCAGCAGGCGGTTTATCTCAGCCCAAAATCCAGTGTCACACATGTCTGGACCGACCAGGAAGTTTTATTTGCAGGCTCCAGTGGAGCTTGAGCTCTCTTGGTTCTGGATCAGTGAAGAGACAGTTGTTAGCATTTCAAAGAAGCTTGTGTTGCCCGGGCCAAGAAGCAGAGACTGTCTGGATTCCTTTCTCACTGATGACCTCTGAGCTCCAGGGGCGTGAAGGCGCTGGAAGACCCTTTTGAAAATGGCTGTCACGCAAGCGTCATGTGTTGGTGAGTGTGGAGGCGTCAGGTGGGACCACGGAGCCTCGGGAGTCAAGCCATTCTTTGAGTCATGCTCAGCTTTCTCTGACTGGCCGAGAGGGTTTTGGTTTGACGGCGAGGGCCTGGGCTTGTGCTGGGGTGAGTTATGATTTCTGAGGGAGTAAAGCCAGAGCACATGAGTGCGATGTGGAGAAGAATTCCTTACCGTGTGAATAAACACGTTTGCGTTCGTGCTGTGTGGAGCTGTTCAAGTGCTGACTCAGCTAAATGGTTCAGGATGATGTGGGCAGCATGGAGGTCACTGAGGTCAGGTTGTGAGTTGCCAGCCAAGCAGCCTGTGTGAAGTTTGTCTCTCCCTCTGGGCACTCCGCTTTCCTCCTACCACCCCACACAGAGATAAATAAATCACTCTCGTGGCTGTGCACATGTTTTACTCGTCTTGTGAGGACCAGGACCAAACACTGTTTTTGGTGGGTTAAAACGTGGTGATTATATTCAGGTCTCAGTTCGGTTCAGAGTCCTGGTTCAGCTGAGCCATGTGTTTTGGATGGGTTGGTTTAGGGGGGGAGGCTGGGGAAAGGGTGATGGCAGTGAGAGGCCCTCACAAATCTAGAGATGCAAGCCTGTAGATATGGACCGCAGACCTCACCCTGTCTAGCTGGGACGGACGGAGCCTGGAATGAGTGATGACGGTGAATGAAAGTAGAGTTACTGCAACTCTGACTTTCCATTCAGAAGTATGACTCTTGATCTCACTACGGTCTTATACTTTGGTTTCCCAACGACCGACTCCTAATTTAGATCTTCAGTTCCGTCATAGAACAGATTTGAAAGCAAACTGTTTCTACTTTTTGACTTTGACTTCTTTTCTTCTTTTCTTTAATGAATGTAGTCGGACTGTCGATAGAATAAAAAATATAAATGCGCTAAGCCTGAGTTAACTCGTGATTAATGACAACATAATCACACTTTTCAATCTGTTTATGAATGTAGCTCAAAGGAAGATTGACGCCACAGTGACCAATAATGTTTCCAGTGCTCTGCTGTTAGCATGTTGCTGAGCCTCTTCAGAATGTCAAGAATGTCCTGGATGGTATCTGTTGGGTTGTTGGAAGGAAACTAATGTTTGCACGAGGGAAACATTATCTTTATCTTCCTTTACATTTAGAACAGATACAAAATGTGTGATTAATATACCATTAAGCGTGAGATTAATAGAGATTAAGATTTTAATCTATTGACAGCTGTAGAATTTATCTTAAAAACCAAAGCCATTTCCTTGTTTAGTAACGCTAAAAGTTGGACTTCTGCCGCCATATACCAGCGTAATCTGGCGGCCAAGCTACGGTCAAGAATCGGGCGTCCATTTTTGTTCATGTTTTGCAGACGCCCAGACGCCCTCCTAGCTACACGCCTGGTGTTTAGTAATATAAATTAATCCTAGGATGAATTTGAAGTGCAATTGAACACGCTTGAAGTTCACCCAGTTTAGCTGTGACATTTCTGTCCTGCGACGCAGCTAAGGGTCCGCTCTGTCATCCAGGTGGGTCTGTCTTCATGTGTCTCATGTGTCATGAATGTGATGAATGCTCCTTGAAACGGAGTGGAGCTGTGTGTGAAAGCCAAACGCTCCCCGGGGACAAAGGTGTTTTTTGGTCAATATTCAGTTAGCGTGGCAGCTGAAGTGCTAATTGTGTGACGGCTGTTGGCTGTGCGAGTCTAAAAAAGGTCAGAAGTGAAAGAAGGAGGAGGAAGTTTGTGCTCATCCTGCAGCCTCAGTCCACCCTCGTGTTGTTCTGGGTTAAAATGTGCCTTGTGTTTGTGAGGGTTTTTTTTACGTAATGGAGTTTGGGACGGCGGTTTATGTCCTGGTTACAGGGGCTTAAGAGCCGTTATATGAAAATATGAGACGGCAACACTCCTCCCACTGCCCCCCACCCTCCAAAACATAATGGCTCAGCAGCTGCGGTTTGACGTGTTCTTGCAAATGAAAATGGCGCAATAGAAACTTTTAAGGGATTAAAAAAAAAAAAGCCACCTCATTCGGATTAATGACTGATCATGGTGATAGATGTTCAGCAGCTCCTCCCCGCCTCATCCGCCACCAGCGCCGGGAGTGACGCGTCTTTTCCCCCGCACAAGGCCTCGCAGGTGGAGTTCAACTTTCTTGTCTTGCCTTCCAGGTCACGGGATGACGGTGGGGAACCATCCGGACGTGGAACCCTGGGGACGACGGCTGATGGCCTTGGTGTCCGAGAACGAAACGGAGCCCAAGAACTGTTCTGAGCCAGGTGGGTGTGGAAAACACTGCTGACGTCACCGAGGAGACGAGGTGGGGCTTCTTAATCCTGCCGCTGCCTCGGCCGCCTCCATTCTCAGTGAGGGCAGTGGCCAGGTCCGTGTGGAGCCTTCTGCCTCTCAGCGTTCAGTGAGGACACGGTCACTCGAAGGAGTGTGACGGATGCTGCTGCATGTGATGGACGCAGCAAACAATGGAGGATGTTCAGCTGATGTAGCGCAACCCTTTTTACATAAAAGAAAAACAAGTATCTAGTAAAACTGACCCCAATGATGCACTAAAATCATACACACCTGTACAAATCATTTCAGGAGGAGGTTTGTCCTGGTTCACTGGCTTCTGTGTTGGAGTGGAGCAGTTTTCCCCCAAACTAACATCTTCTCTTTCATGAGATCAGTTGAAAAATTATTCTTTTTTTTTGTCTGACCATCAATTAATTTTTACTGATTATTATGATGGACATGCCACGAATGCTAAATGATAGCCTCCAGTTCATTTAAGGACTGATTTAGATTTTATATTTCATCTCTTTCAACTGGATAATTGTCTAATTTATTTATTCACCTATTTCTATTTCTTATCAATTTGATCATTTTTCTCACAGATTTATTATTATTATTATTATTATTATTATTGCCCTGACTGCCTGTTTTCCAAATGCTAGCCAATAGCTACCAATTGTAAAAAAATAAATGAATACAGCACCTTTCTGAACAGTGACAAAACAGAACATAAACAAGAATGTGCAGAAAGTGAAAGGAAAAATGGATTTTATTTCATTTGATTTTATTTGTTTTCTAGATGTTCTAATTATTACTCAGAAGCCTTCTACTTGTCACTCAAACTTGACTATATTATGTTTATGCCTGTGCTTTGTACTGACTGCTTTGGCTACAGTAAAGCTTTTATCTGCATGAATAAAAGTGTAGCGCGGCAAAAATATTGAATCATCAAACCAACCAACCAAACAAAAATATGAAGCAAAACGCCATCGCAAAATAAAAGAATATGCATGTCACGCAAAGTCAAATCGAGGATATTGGGGGGTTGTACCCAATACCCATTGCCTTCCCTTAGAATAACTGAATCATTTCCGTTTGTAGCCACCAATGCTCAGCAGTAGCTACAAACCTCCCTTAAATTTCTTAGTTAGTAGCACGACCCCCCCAAAAAAACACTGCAGAAATAGCTTGCTGCATCATGGCTGAAACAGAAGAAACTAGGAACGTCACCATCACCAAAAATGAAGCCAAAATAATGACTCAAATCATCAAAATGTTGTTGTATAAACATTTTGTTTTCTGTTTTCTGAGCTAATATATGAGGGGCAACAGTGCCATCTACACTATATTGACAGCACATCATGTCTTCTTAATGCCATGACATGTTGGAGGCTATAAAGCTCTGTGCTGCGGCTGTGTCTTCCCATCTGTAGCTTCTGTTTAACACAGTGGTCCACGCTGCTCTGCACTCACTGGACAACAACCAGTGGAGTGAAGTGAAGGATCCACTGAAGAGTGAGGAGCAGGGTTGTCACCTGACCTGCCTGTCTGTCTGTCTGCATTTAGTTCACAGACATAACTTGTGTGAAACAAACCAGCCGCCGTGATGGGGCTGAGGTCAACATCCTGTCGAAACTCGCCCGCTCACCTGTAACTGTTCTGCTCGCTGGCTCTCCCTGTTCCGAAAGCTTTGCGTGTGGTCGGGTTGGTTTTCATCCGCGGACGTGTGAATAGCAACCGCTGCCTGAGCTTAACCCTGGCAAGCATTTCCATTTAACATTTGGGGGAAGTTCAAGCGCAGCCCGAGGTGGCCCTGGATCTGCTCTGCTCGCTTCAGTGCTCGTGTTCCTCTTGGAGCGTTCCTCGGAGTGTGGATGTGACTCTCAATTGTCCGTGGGGCTGAGTGTTAGTGGCAGTGAACTACGAGCCTGTTGCGTCATGGGAAAACATTAAAAACATGATCTGAATCGCTACATACTTCAGCTCCGCTGCATCGCTTTTACTCTCCTGATCCAAAAAATTAAGAAACATAGAGGTCAGACGTGGAGGACCTGACTCCGCCTCTTCCCTAAACGCCGACGGATTCTTCCTCTGACCGGGGAAAGCGCGCAGGTTTGCGTGGCGCGGATGGTTTTCCAAACTCTTTGAGTGGGAGCCGCTCGCCGGAGCCTCTTTGACACTGATCAAATATGCATCAGGGAAGAAGAAATTCAAACTTGGGTTCTATTTATAGCTCATTCCTCTGCTCCAGTGCCTCAGCTGGCCTTGTAATGTGGACGGAGACTGAAGCCCCCCCCCGCCCCCCGTCCTGTGGACCCTCCAGTTCAGCGAGAGGAGAAGCGCTTCCCAGGAGCAGAACACTGAAAGAGAAATGACGTGAAATTGATTTGGTGTTGTCACACTCTGTTAGGACTTCTCCAGCTGAAACCATCCCGTCGGAATCCTTAAAGCTCCCACATTATGCTTCAGCGTTTACTGGCTTATGAGTGATCTTGTTCACTCCAAACTCATCTAAGCCATGTGAGGGATATTAAAAGATACAATGTGAGTTTGCTGTGAGACTCTCAGACTCCTAAAATAGCAGTCCTGTCTTCACACACGTGCTATCAGAGTCTCCTCCAGTCCAGGAGGTTCTTCTGACTCCTGAGTCTCTGACCCAGACATGGCGGTGACCCCGACTGTCTTCTCTTGTTTGACGTGCTCCGTCCTTCTTACTACAGCAGAATTCATTATCACAGCGCAGGAAAACAGTTGGACTTCTCTCGAGTGTCAAAGTGAATCTGAACTATTCAAAGTTTCCCTCGACACGTGTTGTTCGGGCAGCACAATGGTGCGTTGAGTCAGTCCTGGATGCTCTGAACAACTTGTCAAGTGGCATCACGGTCCAACTCTAACCCACACGGTGAGTCAGAGGAACACCTAATGAAGTCCTACGTCAGGCGCCGGCCGCGGCTTTCAATTCAAAAGATGAAATCTTTGAGCAGGAAAGACTACCGAGGACCGTTCTAGGCCTGCTGGCTGTTAGTCCATCCCGGGTGTTGGGCCGTTCTGGCTGTCGGCTGTCCTGCTTCCCATACCCGTGACCTCTGACCCGAGTCACGGCTGACGGCATGTATGAACAGCTTTCCACTCTCCAGTGCTGCGCTTGGTCAGTTGCTAGGTGGAGTCTGTCAAGGAAACCAACGCTGGAATTGACTTAAAAGTTAAAAATGTAATCTAGAGATGGACCGAAAATCATCTTTCAGTTTATTAAATCTCAGAAAAGTGACGAGGAGATCCACAACCCCCGGGGACACGGGGCGTATATCGCTCACTCAAGAACCGTCAGCTGTCGACCCTTGAAGCTGCGCAATTGAGACGCACTTGAGAATCCTGAAGAATCCAATTTTAAGGTCCAACTCAAGTGTCTCTAAAAGTGTCCCATGAGAGTGGCGAGTTGCAGGGGTCGGAGGGTCTTGTCGAGGTGTGTTCCTCCCCAGACGGCATTCAGCGTTTCAGGCAGGAGCCCCTTATTTTGTCTTGTCTTTGCTGCTTTCAAAGATTTCATTGGACCACTCTTCCCAGCATGGTTTCCCTTTCATCGTGTAAATCCAAAAGATTGACTCTTATCTACTGAATTTGACACCGCTTTGTAGCATTTAAAATGTCATTGCCGGCAATGAGCTGAATGGGACAGCAGGTGGCAGTCGTGCTGCGGAACTCGCTCGCACAACACGTATGGGAAGGTCAGGTTCTTGTCCCAATATGAATCATTTCCTGAAAAAGATTTTCATAGCAGATATCGACTGACAGTTGTAGCTTGCAGAACCATGTTTGCAAGCCTCACCTGATCCCGGGTTCATTACCAGCCCTTGAGCTTCGACTTCCTGATTTGATTTTAGTTTCCATCTCATTTGACTCAGAAAGTTGCTGAGTCAGCGTGGGAGCTCTGCGAATGTGGTGAGAGAGGTGGGTGTTGGAACCCAAAGGAGGCACGTGTCGTCATTTTAGACGTGAAATGGAGCCTTTTTCCTCGACTCCACTAGTGACCCAGTCGGACTCATATAGTTATTACTTCATTAATGGTCACAGCAGTGAGGGTCCCTCCGGGCTTGGTGTTGTAACCAGTTTCATTTCTGTAGAACCCAACAAAACCCACACAGTTTGCTCCGCGGACATTCAGGCAGGGCCCTTTTGAAACCAGCTCCAAATGACTAGATTATGTCCTGGGACTCTTCCTCCTAATCCTTGAGGATTACCTTTCCCCCTCTCAAATCTCTGCTGTGCCGGAAACGTGGGGAAAAAAAAGAAAACTCCATTAATTCTTAGAGGCACCAGAGGAAAATTCCTCATTTCTCACATCTCGGCTGGAGATCATATGACTCTTTTGTTCTTGGTCAAGCGCAGAGCTCCACGCTCGGAATCCCTCTCTGCTCCTGTCGGCTTCAGGAAGTCTCTTTCTGCTGGGACATATTGGCGTGAAATCCGCGTCGTGACGGTTTCGATTTCTGATGAGTTATTTACATTCAGCCTGCTGTTAACAGATGAGACTGGAAAGCGATTAAAACAGCACGGTTTCTAGTTGAACAAATCCAATTCGCTCAGACAAAGAGCGGCTTCACGGACACAAAATCTCATTTCACATCGGCTGGAAGAAAAGCGACCAACTGACCACCCGTGTTTAGAAACGGTGAGAGTCACAGACTTTGAAGGTAAAAAAAAAAAAAAAAAAACATCAAGTTGAAGGCAAAAAAATAACCATGGAAATATTAGAAATAATCGTGTCACATGTCATTCCAGAAATGTTTCTTGCATTCGAGATGTCAGTAAGTTACACTACATATCCTGAATTCAAACTCAAAGTTTTACATGATCACAGCAACAATATCACAGGGAAATGAAGGTATTTTGAAAGTCACTGTATTTCTAGAAGTGCTATTTGGTTGTGTAGTAACGGGGAAATATGTAAGTAATATATCTTGTTTTTCATTTTAAAGATTTATGATTTATCTTGTTCCGGTAGGATACAAAGTTTGGGAAAGTACCGGTGAAATGATTGAAGCAGTACCTGAAGTATTTCAGGTAGTGATAGGCTCGATGAGGCTTCATGAAACGGTGTCCATGTTTTCAGAGCCCACTAGAGGGCAGTCTGGGTTTAGAATTGATGTGAGGTTTCACTGCAATGGCTGTTCAATACGGCGGATAGGGCCCTCTAGTGGGCTCTGAACGTAAGGACACCGTTTCACGAAGCCTCATCAGCCCATCACAAACTTCAGTTCAGCGGAGAACGCTACCTCAGAAGTCACTTGGTCAAAGCATCATTGTTATTTGAAGCTCACCTTTTGCAACGTAGCACAGGAAAGGAACATTTTCACTGCACTGAAAAGCCTTGGCCTCTGCATAAAACGTGGCATGTGGCGGAAAAGTCACTTGA
The DNA here is from genome assembly GCF_027744825.2 of Synchiropus splendidus. Classification (NCBI taxonomy): domain Eukaryota; kingdom Metazoa; phylum Chordata; class Actinopteri; order Syngnathiformes; family Callionymidae; genus Synchiropus; species Synchiropus splendidus. The sequence continues at coordinate 2,864,273 of NC_071345.1, forward strand.
AGATGGTCAATATTTGGTGCCTTTGGAGTTGTGTACGCTCAGATTTGAGTTGGGAAACAAGTTTCTGGCCACTGCTACTGGCGGAGCAGTTTGTGACGATACCACACTTGAGATGAGTATTGAGGTACTAGCAGAATACCCACAGAAGTTGAGACAGGTTTTCATCTAGTGAAGAAAATGGAGCTGCGACTAGTATCCTATTTGGAGAAAGTGGTGATGTCGGTACAAGGGCTGCAGGACCGGTGCAGTATCAGGAGGTACCAGGTCAGGGACCATGGCGGGGCCCGGTACTCGGGGATTATTCCCAGGTCGGGACCAGTGCTCTGGGAGGCAGAACGCTTGGAGAAAATACTTCTCACCACCCCCTCTTGTGACCTTTAATCCAGCTTCTTGGTCCGTCAACGGTGGGCTTGTATAAATACATAGAACTCACATCCATCAATAACATAAGATGTGACATGCTATTCCCCACTGATCAATTTCCAGATCAATACCTTGGAGTCATTGTTGAATCAAGCGCCGGTGTCAAATTCAGCAGCGCTTTGCCTTGTTTTCATTCAGCGGGACCACATCCATTCATCTCCCACCGATGTTTGTTTGTATTGTGTGGACAAGAGTTTGGCTTGGAACCGTCCGGAGCGCTGGTGCCTGCCTCCGTCACTGCGCTGCATTCGTCTCTTATCAGCAGCTCGCAGCGTTGTTTGATTCCCTGAAGTTGATTTGCATCTGATGATCTCACGGCGATGACAGCGGCCGGCGCTCCTCCGGGGGACGCCGTGAACTGTGGCTTCAGCAGAAGCCGGATCGAATGCAAATGATGGTCGGCGGCTTCTTTGTCCGTGCGCTGTGTGCGCGCACGCATCATCAGAGAGTCTATTTAATTAGACCGCTGTTTGTGTCGATTACACTCCAGCCAGCTTTGGTTCGTCCTCATTATTTCTGTGATCGTCCGCGGAAGTCGCTCCGCGTCCACGGGGTGTTAATGATGTTTGCTCCGTCCCCAGACTGGCGTTTATTTCAAATCTGCTGCTGCCTGTTGATGATTCAAACGGGATGGATTTGTGCGTGGTGGCTCACCAGATGTGCTGAGATGGAGGTCCCTCAGATAACACAAGTCTGGTGGGTGCTCAGGGAACGGCTCCCACTTGCCCATGACTCTTGTTCGCTTTTACGGCAAATCTATCATTGATATTGTGGGTTTCAGCCGTTTTTGATCATTTCTGTCTCATCTTTACCACAGATCATAACGCTCACGGTTCCCATCGTAACATGGTTTGGAGATTGGATCATTTTTCTGATCAGCATTCATGATCTTGATCAGCATTCATGATCTTATGCTGAGCCACTGCTTCTGTAGAAGTCGGATTTTGTGTCTGTGAATCTCCTTTGTGTGCTGTAGCACTGGGTTCCTCCTGTAGCAAAGGCCTCCACCTGTAGCAATGAGCTTCTCCTGTAGCACTGGGCACCTCCTCTAGCACTGGGTTCCTCCTGTAGCATAAGTTTTTTTCCTATAGCAAAGGCCTCCTCCTGTAGCACTGGGCACCTCCTCTAGCACTGGGTTCCTCCTCTAGCACTGGGCACCTCCTCTAGCACTGGGTTCCTCCTCTAGCACTGGGTTCCTCCTGTAGCATAAGTTTTTTTCCTCTAGCAAAGGCCTCCTCCTGTAGCACTGGGCACCTCCTCCTCTAGCACTGGGTTCCTCCTGTAGCATAAGTTTTTTTCCTATAGCAAAGGCCTCCACCTGTAGCAATGAGCTTCTCCTATAGCAAAGGCCTCCTCCTGTAGCACTGGGCACCTCCTCTAGCACTGGGTTCCTCCTTTAACACTGGGTTCCTCCTCTAGCACTGGCCACCTCCTCTAGCACTGGGTTCCTCCTTTAACACTGGGTTCCTCCTCTAGCACTGGGTTCCTCCTTTAACACTGGGTTCCTCCTCTAGCACTGGGTTCCTCCTTTAACACTGGGTTCCTCCTCTAGCACTGGCCACCTCCTCTAGCACTGGGTTCCTCCTTTAACACTGGGTTCCTCCTCTAGCACTGGGTTCCTCCTTTAACACTGGGTTCCTCCTCTAGCACTGGCCACCTCCTCTAGCACTGGGTTCCTCCTTTAACACTGGGTTCCTCCTCTAGCACTGGGTTCCTCCTTTAACACTGGGTTCCTCCTTTAACACTGGGTTCCTCCTCTAGCACTGGGTTCCTCCTTTAACACTGGGTTCCTCCTCTAGCACTGGGTTCCTCCTCTAGCATAAGTTTTTTTCCTATAGCAAAGGCCTCCTCCTGTAGCACTGGGCTCCTCCTGAAGCATAGGTCTCTTCCTATAGCAAAGACATTTTCTCTAGCACTGGGCACCTCCTCTAGCACTGGACCCCTCCTGTAGTATAAGTCTTTTCCTATAGCAACGGCCTCTTCCTGTACCACTGGGCACCTCCTGAAGCATAGATCTCTTCCTATAGGAAAGGCATTTCCTATAACCCTGGGAGCATCCTGTAGCATAGAACTCTTCCTATAGCAAAGGCCTCCTCCTGTAGCACTGGGCTCCTCCTGTAGCACTGGGCACCTCCTCTAGCACTGGGATCCTCCTGTAGCATAAGTTTTTTTTTTCCTATAGCAAAGACCTCTCCCTAGAGCAATGGGCTCCTCCTATAACACCAGGCTCCTCCTGTAACACTGGACACCTCCTCTAGCTCTGGGCTCCTCCTGGATGCTGAGGCAAACCGTTCCTGATGCACTCTAGGTGAATCATGGGCGCTTCCCTGATAGGTTCTCCGAGTCCTCCAGTAGAGACCAGGAGATGTGGAAAGTGGAGAAAGCCTTTCTTCTCGCCTACATGAGCTCTTTACTTCTGCCTTCCAAAACCCCGGCGCACAATCAGCTTATGAACTTTATTTTCAAACTCATCTTGCATCAGTTGGAGACCTGTGCTTCAGTTCGCTGAGCCCACTTTATTTGGTGTCTCCTGCCCAGCAGAGACTTGGAGGCATCGCCGCATCACCTTTGTGAAGCGGTGAAATCTACCACTCGGGTTCAGTCCATGCTGAACCCACAGAAAGGTCTGAGTCAGGACCTGCCGCAGTGAGGGTTGAGTCATGACTCCCTTTAAGATGAGTCTCGAGACGCAACGTAACATTTTCATCAGGGTCTGTGGAGTCGCAGTCGCACTGCTGCAAAGCAACGTCTGAGAATGTTGTGTCACTGGCAGAGCGCTGAACAGATATGCGTTTCGGGACACAGTATTAGATAACTGGCTCATATATGCAACGCCCCCTCCGCCCCCACGAATCTGACTGATGACTGGACTCGTGCACTCTGCAGAGCATACAGAATGTGCGAGGGGGCGGAGGACTGTGGCTAATGCTCATGTAGGTGGAACAGAATCCTCTTCAACAACGCGGCCCCGAGTGCCACGTATTAAAAAGACGCCCACTCGCTGGGCACATTTGACCTTGAGCTACACAGGAGCCAGTTGGTGAACGACACCTTAAGACTGGTTACACAGTGGTGCTGGGGGATTTTCCCAAAGTTGTGGCAGTGCTGTCATGCGATTGGGCAGATGACAGATGGTGGACACCTTCCCCACAGCTGGGTGGTTAGAGCAATGACTCCGCTGATGCCTGTTGCTGTTAAAGGCCTGTTATTGTTTGTACACCATTACCATGTGGATTTTTGGTGCCAACTATAGTCTCTGGAGACTTTTGCAACATCTGGTGGTAATACCTGCTGACACAGCGATGTACTGCAGTACCACAAAATGAGGTTTCATGCAGACTGAGGCGATTACGTTCAGTGAAAAGAGTAGTTCCCCTCCGTGACAAGGGGTGGCGCCGTGAGCTCTTCAGTCCTCCCAGTTCTCCGAGCGTAGTGGAAGAGCAATGGAAACTGGCAGGTAGCGAGGAGCTGTTTCAGACTGTTCTATTGAGCTGTGTAGACCGCGATGGTACTGACTGACTAGTTTCACTTTCAAGTCCAGAATCAGCCAGCGATGGTTCAACGCTGTCACCATCATGGAGCTGCCATCATCGGCGCTTCCTTGGCCAAGACTGGAGATTGAATTCTGGAGATTGTGTTGACTATGGATCACAAGGATGATTGATGTGTCTGAAGTACAGAGACATTCTTTTGATCGCCGTGAGCTCAGACTCACTTAGCAGCCATGCTAACGCTTGCTAACGTGGTGGTCTTCTTGTGGGAACTTAATGACCAGAGTGAAGGAAGATGAAGACTTAAGATCAGGGTTGCTGCTAGTTCCAAACCACAGCTGATGTCAGGTTAGTCACGTGATCACCACAGACATGGGCTCAGACCGAGGAACGCACACTGCATCAAGTTACATTCTCGATCGTATAGAATGTCATTAGACCATGACAAAACCATAGTTTTGGTGTTTGTTCCACTCTTCCACTGTGCAGATGAAGCTCATGCATCACCGTGTCCAGCCATGGCCAATCTACATGCTAGCTTCATCGCGCTATTAACCATATTATCCAGGTCCCGTCGCCAGATTAAGCTGTTTACATGCAAGTCTGAACTTAGGGGGGGCTAAATAATTCAGGGAGCTATGATGTAAACGTGCTAAACGTTGAGCTACTACAGAAGTGTCACATGCTTGTACAGTCTACATGACTGAACATTACTTCTTTAACGCTGTGTCACACCAACACTGACGTCCCATTGGCTATTGTCAATATGCAACGCCTAAGATCGAACTGTGGCACCACCCGTAGACCACGGCCACCAACAAGGTGTTTGTCTCGGTACCTCCTCTCTTAACGTGTCTTTACAGCCTCACGTGATTGAAAACTTGGACGTCCACAGGATAGTGTGGTGGCTGTTGGCCCTTGGGTGTGTGGTGGCCCTATTGGAGCTGGTTTGATGGCTGTATTAGCCTGGTATCCAGGGCACCCGGGTGGTGATGGATGTCTATCGTGGAGAGCCGACCTCCTCCATTATTCTCGTTGCATCCACATGATGCATGGGGTTGGACCGTATTCAGAACCGGCTTCTGTATCGTCGCCTTGCAGCAGGAGCGAGAGCCTCGCTCCTTAATTTAAAAATGATCCGAGGTGGGCAAGAGAGAGGACTCATTCAGCACAAGGCAGAAGCGCTGGAATGGTTTTAAATCTCCGGCTCTCCAGAAACACCAGAAGGAAGCTTTTACAAAGGGGAATTACACAAGCGGGGATTATGCAGTTATGCATAATGGAAACTGACCTGGCTTCGCTGCCTGCCTGTGTGCCAACTGTAAAACAATGGAGAGAGGAGCGCAGGCACCTGCATTACACCTTCAGTGACTCGCACAAGCACAACACCGCTGACCCCTTTCTGTATTCATTTACCATCGCCACTCTGCTGTAGAGTCGTGGGCTTTAACGCGGATATCAGCCTGGGGTTGGAAGGCAACAGGGCGATGCGTGATCCACTTTTTGTGGCGTCCCTTCCTGCTCACCAGGGAGTTGTTTAGCCATTGCCATGCGGCACTGAAGGCAGCTTTATGTTGTTGAACCAGCGAGTTGGCTTCTGTCAACCATGCGTCCACACATGAGGTGAGCCACGCTCCGAGGAATCCGTGTGTACGTGTTCATGCAGGTTAAACGGCACATGTTTAAGTGGTTCCATGAGCATGTGAGAGCACTTCTACATGTGAGCATGCGAAAGTATTGACCCAACAAGAGGATAATGGTGTGTGAAAGGGGGGCCAACATGTGTGGGATATGTAAGCTTAAACTCCTTTTTCAGTTCGGTCCTCGTGGTGAAGGAACGGCTGAGCGAGTGCGTGGACTGATGCGGAATCCCTTCAGCTCTGTGCCGCTGTGTTCACTTCATGGCCAGGTCAACACCTTCAGCAGCACCTCACGCTTTGCTGAAACATCCTTTTTATTTTTTTATTGATTCTATATTGATTTAGATTTTTGCAATCATGAATAAAAACTAAAGACAAACAAAAGAAATGAAAGAATCCAAATATTTCCCTTTCCCACCCCAGCACATTAATGACTTGGTCGCAGAAAACAAAATAAAAGTACAACAAAAGCATTCACCTTCACAAACTGCAACAAAAAACTCCCTTTTGCCAAAAACGTCAAGGGCAAGGTTACATGTCAACTCTCTCATCCATTGACCAGATTTTTCCAGTTCAACATGTTTCGCCTGCAACATACAGAAAATGATCAATCTTTTTTTTCCTTGCATTAACTGAAATATTGGTAGGAAATCTCTGCAAAATACACAATTTTGCATCCAAATTGACCAAATAAAGTCAAGTATCTTGAGATCAAAATGGTATAATTTTACCTGTGTAATGTCAGTTCTGTGGAGCCATTTGTACTGCAACAGTTTGAACCGGAGATAAAATAAAAAAACGCATTTCTTCCCAATCCTGAACTGACGTTTCATGTTGAAGATCATTTCTCCAAGCCTGAAGGCATGAATGAGAATTCTCCTTTAAACCAGACAGTAATAAATTGTAGAATTAAAAAAAAAATACATTTTGGATGGTGAAGTTTTCAGTTGAGGAAACGGGTGGTTCCAGGTGAGAGCCGACTTGTGCCATGACAAAATTTCTCAGTTGAAGATATTTCAAGTGTTTCTTTGATATGTCAAATTTACCCAACACAATCCACCTTAAATACTGCAACAACTACACTGAATCCAAAAATGGCTGCCAACTTCGCTTGCCATTTCAATGTTTCGAGCCGATAAATCCTAGAAAGCTGTGGGCACTTTGTTTTCAATTGAGTTTGTTTCCGTTGTATTCACATTTGCTTGGCGCTGGATGAAGGGAATTGGGCTTATGCTTTGGCAAAAGGTGAAAGTGTTGGGCTCCAGACATGAAAAGGTGTTGGGCGTGAGGCTGACTTGTCGGTGGATTTACTGCCAGGAAAATATTTCAATAATGGCTGACGTTTGTGGAACGGCGGGCGCCGTGAGACCCTGCTGCAGAAAAAAAAATGGGTTGCTATCGGCTACAAATATGCGTCGTGAATTCCTGAAGACGGCGGTCTTGTCAACGTCAACAGATAATTAGAGGAAGCCTTGCATTCAGCTCCCTGGCTGCCGGGCGTTTGATTCCGCCACTGTCCGCGATAAAGGATCGGACTGGTTTGGCAGCAAGCTGCGCCTTTATGCAAGCGGCGGCACGTTCCTTGGGAGGACACTTGGTGGACTTGTAATTACTTCCCAGGTTTGATGTGGTGGGGGGGGGGTGCGGCAGATGAATAGAAAATGAGGGTTGCCAGTTATTTCTGGCCTCAGCAGCCACAGTCAGGTGTCCGAAGAGAGATTCCAAGCATCTATTTATAGATTCCCATCCAGGCTTTTGAAGGGGACTTTTATTCTTCCTCACCTCATCCTGCCACTGTTCCCGTCCAGACGTTATTCCCTCCCTCTCCCTCTCATTTCCCTCCAAAAATGTCGGCAGCCCGGTTAAAACACAAGATGGGATTATATCTTTTTTTTTTTTTTTTCTCCTTTTTCTTTCCCAAAGCTTTGTCCAGTGAAGGAGATTCTCTCGCAAAGCGGCTTGTTAGGATTTCGAATTTCCCTTTTAAATGCGAGCAGATCTCAAAAACATTTGGAGAAGTTGGGAGTGTATGTTGTTGTTCCTCTGCTTCTCTTGTGCTCAACCTATTTAGTGACATAAAGGTCAACAGAAATAGGTCCCACCCTTCAGCACATTAAGCAAATTTAGCTTTTCACTCTGGTCACACCGCCCTTCAGTTTAGACCAAGGGCGTCCAAAGGTTTTCAAAGTAGGCCACGTGTGGTGAGGTAAAAATACACAAGGGCACTGTGTACTACCTGGCGTCCTTTGAACCATGGAACAGTTTCCTCGCCAAAAACGTTGTGAAAGGTCCAGCTGCGGCTTGGGCGTTCTACTCACGACACCAGAGCGGGCCAGGGCAGGGGGCGCTCTATCGACCAATCCTGTGCAGTTTTGCATGTGGTTCCATATGCTGTGTGGATCAGAGATGGTCATAGTCTTCAGCCTTGTGGTCGAGGGCCATTTATGAAGCTAAATATCAAGTTAAATATCTCCTCTGTATCACACTAAATGAGTGAAGTAACATTTCACAAACATGATGTCAAGTGTATCGCTGTCCTGAGTCACAGCGCCTCCCCTTATATGTTCGAACCTCATGGGTTGTCTGACGTCCGTCCAACGCATCCCCTCTTTTTCCTCTCCACATATCCACACCATCTGGCCTCCCTAACTCTGGCTCTGAACTATTCGGAAGTTGTTGGAAAAAGCAACAAGAGGACCGTTCCAGGCAAAACCGCTCAGACTCTCCAGGCCAGATAAACAATGGGAAGACAGATGGGTGTAGATTTAATGGACCACTGAAGATACTGTGGCGAGGGAAAAAAAAGTTTTCCGACAGCCTTAAAACGCGACACAATCTCAGACATTACCGTGAAAATGTGTGGGGAAAACTTTTTTGTGCTTCATTATACATGTTTTTTGTATATTGTTTGCTAGAAATTTCAACATGTCCGTTCTCAACATGGTCGTAACAAATGGCAAAATTGAAATAAATCAAATCATGATTAATATTTAGTACATCTGCTGTCAGAACACAGTAGAATGCAAGGGGTGTGACGGTTTTTGCGGTACATTCTGGCAACACATCCTCTTTGACATGGGGATCGTGAACTTCCTCCTTGTAAGAGCCACACTTTTTTGCTCCCAACGTTCAGTGTTGAAGTGAGGATGGGTTGATACTGGTTCAGCTAAACCTGATGGGCATTCGCGAGTTCCACCCACATCTGTTGGACCTTTCCGCTCAGTGTAAAATTTGAAATCACAGCTGTGCAGTCAGGAACATATTAACATACACAGAAGCGTCTCAGTAATTACCCACAGGCCGGATGTAAATCTGAGTAAATGTAAGCAAAGTGGACCAGGCCACCGGGGACCGGCTCTCTCCTGTTGTCTTGACAGAACGGAGCCAGCGTGGCTCTCCTCTGGCTGTATGGATGAGGCGGCTCAGCCGAACTCCAGGCCTGCGGCTCCTCCAGCTGACGTTTCTGGGTTGGCCGCTCGGCTCCTGAGCGTGAGCCGGAGCCCAGCGAGAAACGCCTACTTAACGTTTAATGTTGAGGGTGGAACGCTTCCACTGATCTGGCTTCACGTGTGTCGCTGCCGTGCTTGTTGCTCCTGCTTCTATTTACGGCCTCATTTGAGATGCATCACCAGGGTAATGTGCACGCATTGTCCCGTCCTTGTCGAAACCCCAGTGCCGGCATGTTCGCGTCGCACAGCAACTTTGTAGCTCAACCTGGAGGTGACCGCGGCGTCCCGCTCGGCCCCGGACACCGCCGCCATCTAAACCCCTTTGTGTTGACCTATTTTTAAGCAGCTGAACACGTAACTCGAGCCTGTAAACGGTGATGCCGGGGGCCGCCGCCGGGGGTCGTGCGCTCTGAAAGGTCCCTCCCTGGAGTTTTCTGCTATTCAGACCTGGCGCCGGCGACTATTTCTGGTGATCGGTCTGCGTTTAACTTTCTGAATCCGGCTGGAGTTTGCGCTTTCAGCTTTTCAGCCGCCTCCGCCGTCGCCACTGACAGAGCCATCGATCGATCGCACCGCCGCCGCCGGCGACTCGCTCGCCACACAAACCTGTCAGAAGTGCAGTGAGCTGGAGCCGCCTGCCACAGTGGATGCTGCTGCGCCGTTTCAATGTCAGACAGATGTTCCTTCAGTTTCTAATTATAGATTACGGCTGGTAATCTGCATTACTCATATTTAATTTGTCATTATTACGGCCCCCTAATCTAATCTGTTACGTTTACGGTGGTGAAAGCAGCCCGAGCGCGGCTAATGCCAATTAGCGTCTCTCTATCCCGCGCTGACATCGGCCCCAAGTATCAAAGGCTCGGGCTTTTCCACAGATAGTCAAGTCTTCCGAGCAGATGAGCGGATCAGGAAGTGTAATCCTGCGCTCCTCTCCTGTGGAGGAATGTTGGGGGAAACGTGAGGCAGCTCTGGGACAGATGTGGTTCCGGGTCTCAGGTGGACGCCGCTCCACTTTGACTCTGACTCTTGAAGTCAACCACTGATGGATCTGAAAGTCTTTTATCTGTTTAGTGCGGCGGAAAACTCTGACTCATTTTCTCTCATGACTGTGTCCCGAGTCTTTCGAGTTTCAGTCGAATGCTGACGGGTTGAGATGAGGACCTTGTTTGTCTCTCCCCTCCCTTTTTGTCATGCCCATTCCTCTATTCCATTCTCTCCTCCATTCCTTTCTTTCGTTCATCCCTTAGTTTTCCTTCTTCCCCTTTGCCCTTTCTTTTCATTCCTCCATTCATTTCTACTTTTCAAGCCTCCTTCCCTTCTTTTTGTCCCCTCCCTTTTCTTCCATTCATCCCTTTTCTTGCTTGCCAAGATTTTTCTTACCTGTGCTTTTTTCTTACGTTCGCCCCTTCCTCGCCCTGCTATCTTTTTCTTTCTATTCTTTTCTTATTCCTTTCTTTCTTGTTTGCTTGAATTCCTTTATCTCTGTTCTCTTCCCTCCACTTTTTCTTTTATCCCCTTTTGTCACCCTCCTTTTTCTCTTTCACCTCTCCTTATTCCTTTCTTTCTAGCGTGTATCCTTCCCTTTCCCTCCCCGACTTTTTTATTCTTTTATCCCCTTTTGTCACCCTCCTTTTTCTCTTTCATCTCTCCTTATTCCTTTCTTTCTAGCGTGTATCCTTCCCTTTCTGTCCCCTACTTTTTTATTCTTTTATCCCCTTTTGTCACCCTCCTTTTTCTCTTTCATCTCTCCTTATTCCTTTCTTTCTAGCGTGTATCCTTCCCTTTCCCTCCCCTACTTTTTTATTCTTTTATCCCCTTTTGTCACCCTCCTTTTTCTCTTTCATCTCTCCTTATTCCTTTCTTTCTTGCGTGTATCCTTCCCTTTCTGTCCCCTACTTTTTTTATTCTCTCCCTACATTACTTACATGTTTTTCTTTGTTGGACCACCTTCTTTCACCTTCCATCCTTTTCTCTTCCGTCCCTCCATCTTTCTTCTGTCTTTCCTTCCGTATCTCTTTTTCTTTCATTTCCCCTTCCCTCCTTCCTGATCATGATACCGTGTTGGATTCTCCCCAATATAAGTGCTTCACTTGAATGCAACACGAGGCGTCATGTGACTCACTCGTGAAAGTCACTTTTGCATATGTTCCCTCGCTACACTCCTCGTCCTCGACATCCACAGTTGGACAGCGCATTAGCTTTGCTTGTGCGTCACAGTTAACACAGCCGGTCACACGCCGCTGAATGATGTAGGCTGAGCGGCGTCGCCGTGTCCTCACGGCAGCTAGTGTGGTGACCTGCTCCTGCTTCTGAGGTCCATGGTAGTTAGACGGGGACTTCCCCCTCGTTCTGCTTCATGCCTGTTTCATGTATTTGTACATGGAAAATCAAAGTACATCGCGTGCTAGTCACAGCACGGATAGCTACGCTAGCACTCAGGCTAAAGTAGCATTGCTGAAGATGGTGACTTCAAACTGTTGAGTGATTGTCATTAAAGCTACACTGAACACAACTGACCTTTTTCCATTTCAGGCTTCACAGAGACCAGGGGAGGTGAAGAAGAGAGTGCAGGCAGGGCGGAAGTGATGGGGGTGGTGGACAGTGAGAGGTGAAGGCCCTGAGGGACAGAAGTTTGGGGAGGAGAGATGAGGAAGTTGGATGAAGAGAAGCAGTGAGGTTCATGAGGGTGTGACTGAGGGTCGACCAGGGCAGATGCTCGGCGATGAAGTGACCAGAGCAGCAGGACGACTCCTTCTCTCATAGACACACGGACTTCCAGGCTGCAGCAATTACTTCAGGAGACATGTAAAACCTGATTTATGAAATAAACATTTCACATTTATATGAAACCACTTGGGACTGCACCGCCTCCGCCGCACAAATCCCACTGAAATATTCAGCAGAAGAGCACGTGCAATATGAATGGACACCTGTGTCGGACGGCGGAGCGCCTCCTCCGGGAGACGGTGGCCTCCTGTCTCCAGCCAGGTGACCCAGCGAGCGGCCCTGTTCCTGGAGGCCCCGGCCGTATGGTGGTTCTGCCGCCACACTGCGCTCCAGCTGGAGCCCTGGAAGACGGATGAGGAGTCCTCAGCATGGGAGCTGTTTCTGCTTGCCTGCTTTAATTCTCCATGACTGCAGGCTCTCAATATAGCTGCCTGCCTTTACATCAGCCCCGGTGCTCCGCGCGCGCCTTTGTTCCTCTCACAACAAGCCCCCTCCGAAGTCAGGCGGGTGGCGTGATGTCGAGTGCAAATGGTTTTCCACAAAAGTCATCCTGCTCTGGAAATTGGTTTGTACGGACACTTTCCACAAGTACTGTAAATCCCGATCAGAGTAGTACTTCTATCCAACTCTTCTCACTGCTGCTGACTCGCCCATTCGACACTCCTGATGTTTACTACTCTCAAACTACTTTGATCATTTTCCCCTAATACTCTCACTGCTGAATTACCGACTACTTCTTGTACAAAGTATATGCATGTAATACTGCAATATCAGTAACGCTAAAACTCCAGTCTCACCTACAGAATTTATCCTAGTACCTTTTACTACTTGCAGTCCAACTGAAGTCCTCTCTGCCGCCAATATTTACCACCATTAGTACTACTGTTGTCTTATTACTTCTACAACTGTAACTACTATATCGACTACTTTTACTGAGCAGTTTCTCCCTTTTCTGCCCCACATTTCTCCGCTCTTCTACTCTTCCCAATCTGACAGTTGAACTTCTGAGCATTCTGCTTCCGATATACTGCCTACTATAGGTACTTCTTAGCAAGGACAATTGAAACAAATATTGTTGCAACTGCTTCTTGTTTTACTGTTGATTTTCCACCTCGTGATTCTTATTGTAGTTGTACTTCCTCTGTTACTGTTTTCACCAGATTTCTTTCATCTATAGTTACTGCTCAAGTACTGCTGCTTTGGTGAGAACAAGTGCAGCTGATGCTCAGTTACTTCTCCTTTCACCGTTTGTGGTACTACAACTTCCTACCCTTCCTACGAGCTTGAACTTGCCGTAGGACACGGTAACAACATGCTCTGGCGACTTGGGTTCCTTGCTTCTTCTGCGACTGAGTAACACTACCTGTAGATCCAATAAAGCGATGCAGTCATACGAGGATTCAAACCTTGAAACGTCCCAGTGAAGTGGTGTTCATCTTGACTTTGTTTTCCCTTGAATCCAAGCTGTGGATTTGTTCCGCTCAGGATCATGGCTGAATTATTTCCAGTGGTTTCACTGTAGCAGCTGAACTTGCCATTTATAATGAGCAATTTGACTGGTAACCTGTGACCAGCGAGTTGACGCTGTGAATATTCAGCCTCTCAGCACCATGAATGAAGGTCCTGCTCTCCACTGTGACGTCTCCCTCAACCCTCTGTTCCCGGCTGAGCCAAGGGGGAGGCGTTGTGTGAGACGGACACCCGCCATCGTGAGGCCCCGCGCTCCTCTGGGGTGGGGTCGGGCACATGTATCTGGCTGTCACGCCGCTGATGTGTGGTGACCGTGACATTTCTTCTCTCCTCAGCAATACACGAGTTCCCCGATGACCTTTTCTCCAACAAGGAGCGCAAGAGTGGAGCCATTCTGCTGCACATCGTGGCCGTAAGTTGCTTCTCCTCCTCGCTTTCCTCCACAGACACAGACCTCTGGAGGTCATGACCCCTGCGGGGTGAGATGGCAGTGCAGTGCGCGAGAGTTTGGAGGCGCTGCAGAGATTCTTCAACTGCTGCTGCCGAGCTGAAGTGCACTCAAGTGAGCCAGTGGGCGCTGCGCACAACCACATTACATTTGAATATTTAACAGCTGTATTCTGTGTGGTGGCAGGATTTAAAGCTCATCATCTCCATCTCATGACATGGCAGTGAACTGACAGTAAAGTCTGATCCGACTGTCCGTAGATTGTTGATCATTTATCTGTTTATACATTTTAGAAACATACTTTATTATTATCTATGTATTATCTATTTATGGATAGCTACATATATTTAATGTATTTTGTCATATTTGTTTATATATTATGGGTATTTATTGGAGGGACAGCACATGTGCTCAGGTGTTTAGGAGACCAAGTCAGAAGAATGTACTATTATATATTATTATATATTATTATATATCATTGTCTTGTCTTGGATGGCTGGTGACTTTGATGTTTGCTGTGTGTCTTTCATGTCTAGTTAGCTGCTGTGACGCATTGAATCCCCCACTGTGGGACTAATAAAGGGCATCTGATCTGATCTAAAATGCATAGTAGGATTAAAAATGTATAATTTTTTTCCTGAGTGTGTGCTATCACCTGTTTCATTAATTAAACCGGGGGCCCAACTGAATCCCTCAAGGGCCGTGAAGGTGCAGGTTTTTGTTGTGACTGACCATGGACTGATTCAAGTCTTCAGACACCTGATGGGGTCGACTGTGTGGGCTGGACCCATAACCTGCACCCACACGGCCCTTTTCAGTCCAGAAACCATCTTTATTTTGCACATTTGAAACCCTTCACTTTCTACCAACATTCGACCATGAAGCCTCACTGGTTAAACTCTGCGTTCTTCATCGGTTGGAACCCAAACTTTTGAGGATGGGTGAGAGACGGATCACCATCCTCCCTCCTCCTCCTCCTCCTCCTTCAGCACTGCGACGATAATAATGTGTACTTACAATATCCTCATACAGAACGTGTAGAGTGGCGTGGGCCTATGTGCAGCAAACATCTGCCCGTGAGTTTGTTGCCTGCAGTGGAATCTAAAATTCAAACTGCTCTTAAATATTGCATCACCAGAGGTTAGCAACACGCTCAATTAGAACCCTGCAGAAGTGATGTCTGGATTCACACACGCTCACACTGGGAATGTGCTTCGGTCCATCTTCCAGAAGGTCTTTGTGTCTTGTGTGACGGTCAAGGATTTGCTCTTCAGGCTCGCAGGGTCCTAAAATCACAGCTGAACTATTGTTCTGTTGCATACTTCCAACTTGTTTACATGCGTGCACGTGTGTTGGTGAGGCTGACTGATCTTCAGAGCTGGAGTGTGGACGTCCTGCTCTTAGATGAACCTCCGCTGCACCAGTTCTTGGAAGCCCGGGCTGTTTCCCACTTTCTGTTTATGACGTTTCCACCAGAATAGTTGTCCGCATCCGAAGCAGCGATGATCGATGATAAATCAGAAATGTGAGCCGCTATAATCCTGTTACTCGCAGCGGGCCAGCTCTCACCGGCTCTCTGAACCCATTGTTCCTGGTTTCCCTCCAGCAGAGGAGCCTCCCTCTGACCAGTGCTGTGGCCCTGCACTGCCCCCTGTGGTTAGCATAGAGCACGACACCCGAGCGGCTGCTCTATATCACACCTGATCTATAATTTATAGATCTTCCCTCTGCATCCCAACCGGGCTGCTGCCCCCCACCCAGCTGCAGACGCCCGCCCACCTGATCCTCCCTGGTCTCGCCGCAGCACTTTTTGCCAGCGAGGAAACTGCTTGTCACTGAATTGAATTTTAATTGAGTCCTGTACTTCAGTGCCAAGTGAGCGAGAGAGAGAGAGAGAGAGGGGGAGAGCGACTGCACACGCTCTGCTCATTTTCTGCTGATTAAAGATGTGGCTTTAGAAGAAAAAGAAACCAGATCTGCGCTCGCTCTAATGCTCCTCTCCTGCTTCCACCTCCAGACCCTCTACATGTTCCTGGCCCTCGCCATCACCTGCGACGAGTACTTTGTGACGTCGCTGGAGAAGATCTGCGAGGTACTTCACCCGGGCTCTTGAGAGGATCGTGGCCTCGACTATTCATCTGAGTGTTTTTTTTTTTTTTCCCCAGAAACTGGACCTCAGCGAGGACGTTGCCGGCGCCACCTTCATGGCCGCAGGCAGTTCTGCGCCAGAGCTGTTCGCATCAGTCATCGGTACAAACGCGCAGAACCTCCCACACATTTGATCGACCCATCTGAAGTTGAACTTACAATGGTTACTGGGGTCAGGTGGGGATTTGGTCTTCAAAGATCTTCATGGGAGACAGTCCAGATGGTCCATTGCTTTGAGAAGGTTTGGGGTTCAGGGTGGTGACGCACATCAAGCCTGGTCCACAACACCTCTGTGTGTGGCTACCGATGAATTTTGGGGCTCAGTTACTCATCCTGGGAAAACTCTGGGTGCGACTCGCAAACGTGGACAGGCTTTCTTGATGCACTAAGATGGAGGCTTCACCTGGATTCTCTGTCTTTAGACTCCATTTTACCAAGCGGATATGGTGGACTGGAAATTGGTTGGTTGGCTCACCAGATTATCTCGTTCTTTTCAGTTCCAGTTTTTCTAACTCTACACTGGACTTTAAAGGTTTTGTTGCACTCCCATTTACTGTGCTGCAAACGTCCATGTCTGCCACTGACTTCCTTGTTGGCAAAGCTGTTTTGATGTTCAACAGTTTTGACCACTCCAGTTTACCGCAGTGGTCTTTCCATCTGTTTCAGACTCCCTAGTTGAACCAGTCTCTTTGGCCTTGCTGGATTCCAAAGTTCACCTAGTTTAGTCACGTCCTCCCCAACTTCACCAGCTCTTGTGATGTCAAGTCACTTGGGACCTTCCGAGTTTACCAAGACAATGATATATGATATATGTACCAAGAATGCTTCCGACCTCCTGGTTCTCTGTCTATATTTCTGACAATTCGTGCTCTTGACTCTTGATCACTTGACTCAAAACCTAGTCGAGACTGTGACCAGAACACACAGAACCAAGTCCAAGAGCTGACCAAGTCAAAACCAGGACCAAACTGAATAGCGAAGCATAAATCTATGAGTGGAGTTCTTATTTCAAATAAAGCTCTAGTCAGCTGAAATGCTTTCATTGGACCAAACTCTTGGTCTTGATCTCAGGCCCTCAAACAGTCTTGGTCTTCGTGTAGGTGGTTTTGACTTCCACGACAGACGACTGGAAAGCAGCCAACTTCATTTTGATCTTGGTATCACGCTTGACGTTGTCTGTCCATCTCTGACTTTGGTACAGAGGCCTCCCTTTGAGCGGTGTGTTTAAACTGAAGACAACCATGTGTTCCGTCCTCACGCCTCGTGAAACTCAAACCTCCCTAATAATCTGTCTTGTGCCGTGCAGGCGTCTTCATCACACATGGAGATGTGGGAGTGGGCACCATCGTGGGCTCCGCCGTCTTCAACATCCTCTGCATCATCGGAGTGTGTGGGATCTTCGCCGGGCAGGTGTGTGTTTGTGTGTGTGTTTTCCTCTTTATTTTTCGAGTGCAACAAGGAGCTTTCTGCTGGGGGCCAAACCGGACGTCTCTAATGGAGAGTGAGTCGGACCCGGGGCGGAGAGCATTTCACGTCCTCCTTTTGTTGGTGGATTCACTTCCACCTCGAACACGGTGGGTCGCATTGTGCGGCTGCTGAAAAAGAGCACTGTGTGGCCTGTGTGGTCGTAACGTGTGCCGCACAATGCAGGCCGACAACAGCCTTTTTAGTCGTCGTTCATCTAAACGACCGTGACTCCTCTTCAACCCGGTGTACGTGACGAGTCACTCGGGACACTCAAGCTCAAGTGGCCCGTTTCGTAACGAAGCTTTCCAAGCTATGCGACAAATTAGCTTTTTTTCCATCCGTTTACGCTGGTAAACGTTTCCCAGTGGTGCTGACCCATTTCACCGAGTGTCTAATGTTGGTGGGCTTCTCTCAGGTGGTGATGCTGACCTGGTGGGCCGTCTTTCGGGACTCCTTCTACTACATCCTGTCAGTCGTGGCTCTCATTGCAGTAAGTCGCGAGAATGATGAATTATAGTTCCCTAACTAGAGGGCATGAAAGGCTTTTTTTTGGATTTTTTGAGCCTAAAAATATTCTGCATGAACATTTTTTGAGCCTAAAAATATTCTGCATGAACCTCTTGAATAAAAAAAAACATGGACAGCGAAGATTCTTGCAAATTTGGTAATTTATTGAATGAAAAATATTCTTTATGGAATGTATTGGCTAATGCTAAGATGCTAGCTAGTACGTTCAACACCATCTAACTGACTCCTGAACTAAAACATGAACGTGAAAAGGCGTCACCCATGGAAATGTGTGCATCATTTTGTGTCTCATTCGAAGTGCTAACACTCCTTTCTGTTTTGCAGTTCATTTATGATGAAAAGATAGTTTGGTGAGTACGATCTTTATTCCACGGAAGCTCAGAGCTGCCCACAGGGAAAACAGAGTTTTGGATGCGGAACGTGATCCCGACCCCAAAAATATTCCTCCCCCCTGTCTGCTCTGAGCTTCCCTGTTATTATTGCCGGTTGTGTTTTGAAAATTGATGAGTGGTGTTGTCATGTAAAAACATCTAAAACGCGAGTGGAAACGTTTGATATTTCAATTCAAACACCGGGATCCACCGGCTTCCAAACAAATGGGAGAAGACGCTCATTTAATGTGTCGACGTCTGACACATAATTTGAAAGCAGTGATACTTCAGTATTAGTTACAATGTGATTCTGACAAATTGGTGAAACGCTGGCGCCACCTTGTGACGTCACTGGAGGCACCAAACACTGCTGCACTGAAGTGGTGGAAGTAGCAGCAATGTCAGCCAAACATGAGGGATTTGGGATTTGAGGGAACAATTTTTGAGGAAAAAGAGCAGCTTCATGTGAATCAAAGACTTTAGATTCCAACCACGACTCAGACTATTGTGAGAGGATGAAGTGCCTGAACGGATCAGTGACGGACTGCAACACTGAAGGCTAACGTCAAACTCTCTCCAGATGGGTCAGCAGAACAAAACGCGTCATGCGTTTGGGTCAACAGTGCGACTGACTGGGTCGAGCGTTGACGCCTCCTCACCCATGTCTTTGATAGCTTCTCTGCTGTTTTGATAGCTTGATATCTTGCAAGAAGTAGTTTTCCAAACCCGTTTGACGAACACCGTTTCTCCCCTTGAAGCTGAGGAGCTCTTTGACTCGCCTTCTAGTGCTGCGCCCACGGCCTCCACCTCCAGTGACGTCACAAAGACTCCTCTGAATTACATTCGCTTCAAACTACAGCAGATTTAAACTTATTTAGCTTTGCGATTCAGCGGAATCAACTTCAGAGACGATGTATGATCCTTTCTTGCTGCTTATTGATGCAGTGTCCCAGCGGCGTGACACTTGTAGTCGCTGTTATGGGGCGATATGTCTTCATGTCACGGCTTTTCTCAGGCAGGTGTTTGAATGTGGTGGAGGAATAATCCTGCTAAACCTGCTTCTGTTCCTCAGGTGGGAGAGTCTGGTGCTGGTGGTCATGTACGCAGGCTACATCCTGGTCATGAAGTGAGTCTCACTTTTTTTTTTTTATAATCACTGAAAAGAGATGTTTTACTGGTTGAAGAAAGCCTCAGATTATGTCACCATTCAGAGCTCGAGCCAGTGGCTGGTGTCAGAGTCCTAATAACGCTCGCCCGTCCGGCCCTGACTGCAAACACAGCAGGATCTGAGCCACTCTGCCCGAGTGAGATAATATTTGGGATGAATTGTTCCCGGCGTCGGACGGCGTGCAGCTGGTAATCTGCGTGGCACTGAGCAGCGGCTGGGCCTCCCAACCTAAGAGCTTAATCTGGGTCCCTGTGCAGCGGCGGAGAGCTTGGGCTTAACCAGATCACTGTGCTCCTCGCTCATCGGGACTAAAGAACTGCTGTCATGCCTTCCCAAAAATAGCCACTGACCATTTTGGGTCTGTCTCGCCAAATTAGAGCGGATTTTGCTCGGCGTGGGTGGCGAACTGAGCGGACTTTTTAGGGACATGAGATTGATTCGGAGTCGCTGTCTGGCCCAGAACTGCCTCCGGAAGTATTTATAACTTCACAGAAAACGCTGCGTAATCGGAATATATCAAAGCCTTTTGCATCACGGGTCAGACGTTGGTCACTCGACGCAGGTCGTCGGCAACTGTCGGCACAATTATGTAAAAGTCTGAAGCCCAGTATGTTGGAGAAAAACAGGGCGAAATATTCAGGGTTCGGCTTGAATTCAATGTGAATAAAAGGCAAGTTACTGTGGAAGTTTTTCTGATCAAATTTGTTTTAAAAAATCAGGAGCAAGTTTGGTGTTCATTTTATATATATATATATATATATATATATATATATATATATATATATATATATATATATATATATATATATATATATATATATATATTTTTTTTTTTTCTGAGGGTAGAAGTAATTGACCTAAATATAATTGCTAAATTCAAAAGGAAAACATAAAATCATCATATAAAAAATATCAAAACTATTTCTACAAAATTCAGTTTTTTTTATGAAGTATTCCATATGGATATGTGAATATTAATTTGAAAGCATAGTTTGAGCAGGAATATCAAATTTGACTTAAAACAAGCAAATGTATGCCATAGTTAAAATCTAATTCATGTAAAAAAAAAAAGGTTGCTAAACTGAGATTGACTGTCATTATTGACCAAAATGCTTGTAAATAAATGTGTGTACATTAAATAAGTGTATGCATGTATAAAAAAAAGAATCAAATGTTATAGTAATTTAATAAATATAATAATCTATAATGATTTCTACTAAATATAGTCAAGTCAACAGGCAAAGAACAGAACAAATGAATATTAAATTGACTTTTAAAGTTATTTAGTTAAGATAATTTGAATGATGAATTTGATACAAATAAAATATAACAAATATGTGGAATAGTTTAAATATAAGTGACGTGAAAAACTGAATCTGAGATTATGAAATTCAGAATGAATGACATCAGTATGATATAAATTATAAGTAGTTATTACCTCATGTATTTTGAAAAGATTATTTAAGAACAAGAAAGAGATCAGTCCAATTCGATCTATAATTCAGATCAATGTCTCTGAAGCAGCGACTGACATGAACCCGCTCCCTGGTGACTTGCGGCTCACGTGTGGCTCCTGGCTCCCGTGACGTGGCTCCACCGCGCGTCATGTTGAAAGGCAGCAGCAGCAGCAGCGGGTTCATTATAGGTGGAGTGTCTTTACGTAATGGCTGGAGTGTGGCCTGTGGCTGATGAAAGCCGTGCAACAGCCTCTCGGGAGCGCTCCTTTTCACTTGCCCTTATTCACATGATTCAGAAGTGTCTTTAAGTAGCGGGAATGTTTTCTGAATCTAGGCCATGTTATTGTGAGCTGCCTCTATAGTTAAGTGGGTTATTGTTCATCAGGTTTCTCCTTCCTCCAGATTCAACTCCAGCATGCAGAGATTTTTCACCGGCAAGTCGAAAAAGAACGTTGCCAATGGCAACGCGGCGGCCAGCAGTGAGATGGAGGACGGTAATAGTAGTTATGACTATGTTTGGAGTGACGACCCGTCATGGCCGTTGCTGTCCACAGGTGAGGTTAAACCAGACAGGCCGGACGACAGACACTCTCCCTTGATTCTTCTCTCGGGGGCTCCGCCCCCGGCCCCGCTGAACTCGCTTGGTTTGCTGCTTTCTAGCTCAATTTCTGGCCAAATTTCCCGCAAGAAAACCTCAGTCCTTCGTCACAGTTTTGGGTGTCTGACCAAAGAGGAGGCGACGTCCGAGACCAGAGTAGAGACGAGTTTGTGTTCCTCACATCCAGAAATGGATGATAAATGTACAGTGGTACCTGGGGTCTCGGCCACAATCCGTTCCAGACGGCCGTTCAAGAAGCGAATTGTTGGAAATCTGAATGGATTTTTCCCATGACAATGAATGGAAAAAGCAATAATGCGTTCCAAGCCTTAAAATAGTCTTTTGTAGGAGTGAATGTAGAGTGTCTGCTGCAGGTGGCTGTTCCTCTATGTGTGTGGCCGCTGCATGTGGGAGGGGTTGCCGAGTGAGTGACGTCTCTCCAGAAGTGACGAGGTGCCCGGTGCGTGTCCAGCTCTGAATGTGCGCTTCTGTGCAGTTTGGCTGTGACAAAGTCATAAACCAAGTCACACTCTGTCCCAGACTGGCCTCATCCCTGTCCCAGCTCCAGCCCACAACAGGACATCAAACCCTGGAGTGAGCGCTCCAGCACCTCCCCTGTGACACTCTACCACGGTCCAGTGGGAAAGGAAAGGTTTTACACCTCAATATGAAGAAAAAACTGTCAGTAGATGTAGCTAACGGGACACGTCTGCATACAGAGGCTGCGTTATACACAATAACGGATTTCAGCAGCGTATCCTTCTTTAGCATCAACCTTGACTGGCAACTTTTGTGGTGTCGCTGTAAAAATATATCTCCCAGGTTGCCATTGGTCTGGTTGGATCAAACCTTCCTGTCAATTTTGATAAAATTGAAAAGGCCTCTTTATGTGAAAAGATGGTATTTGAAATGTGGATATAAGTCTATCCCTATGGAGAGCCTCCAGTACCACCCATCCTTCATCGTAGCCCATTTCAGAGCCACTGGTTCAGAACTTGTACCCCTAGTTTTCAGTCCAAACAGTAAAGATTGGTTCCTCCCACTGAGGGTGTGGCTCCCCCTGGGGGTCTCTGAGGACCAGACCCCGGCCGAGGTTCCTCTCCGAGCGACTGTGACGCTGGACTGTGTTTCCTTGTCTCTAATTCTAATCCCTTTTTCTGAGTAAGGGTTGTGTGTCGTCGCTTTCTTTCTGCCTCTAATTCCGCTTCTAATCCAACAACCGCCGCAGCGCTGACCGCCCCACTGGCCCGGTGTTGACCCGCCTGTCTGTTTAGCCTTACTAAACTTGCTCTTGCTCATTGTCAACAGTGTTGTGCTGCCGTTTCTGTGCTCTCGCAGAGCTCCCTTTCCTCCTGCCGTCTCTGGGGGGCGCCCGCTCCTGGAGGGGTAATGACTTTGGCTAGCGATGTTTTCGCCTCTCTGTTTACACGTTTCATTCTCTGTGTGGTCCTGCATGCATAATCCATCAAATTAGGACTCATTTCGTCTAATGAATTGATGCTGGGATTCCCTGCAGACCGCGCATTATTCACTGGGTTTATTTCTGTATGAGCTTCCTTGACCTCCGCTCCGCTGTCGTCTCCATTTATTCAGCGGGAAATCCGCTGTAAATACTTCAGACGTGACTTTGACTGTCTTAGATGAGAATATCTGACTCATTCCCGCTGACTATGACCCCCAAAACTGCAATATTAGGGGGAATATTATCAGAAATGTGGGTTATTTGGGCTGCAAAAATGACTGGAAGTCCCTTTGGAAACCCTTCTACAATAAAGGTTTTAAACAACAAAATGTGAAATAACATGAGGGTGGTGTTCAGCGACAGTAAGAGAAAGTAAAACAGAAGGAAGTTTTTGAAGGCATCAAATTTGCCCCAAATGTGTTTTGGCAGCCAAAACTACATTCATGATCAACGCTCAGTTTGAGCCTTATTTTCGTCTCGCTCTGATAAAAAAAAAGTGGTTTTATCCCGTTTCATGATGATGAAAGACACGAATGAAACACTTTTATGTTTTGTTGTTCTTGTTCACATCTCACATCTCGGTGAGCTTCAATGAACTACACTGTCTTTGATTGGCTGTTTTAGAAGCGACACACCGGTCACTGATCTCAGACTCTCTGAATCTTGTGTTTTAAAACCATAATACCTCATAAAATGTCAAAAACAAATCATATATTTATTGATAAAAGTTGTTAATATCGCTGGCATCATGAGAAGAAACAAAGTTACCTGCCAAAGTATATAATTCTAGTTGAATAAATTTGAATAATTATAAACTAGTTATAAATAAGAATTTATTTTAAGCAGAAAAAGCACGAAAAATGCTGAATTCATATTGTCACATTAAGAAAAAATTTAATAACAATGTTCTTAAAGCTTTAAATGTGACCAAAAAGAACCAAAATAATGTCTACAAATGAATGAGATGTTATTCACATTAATATTATGAAGCAGTGGTGGTGATGAAAACGCAACAGTCGATCAGATCGATATGTTGCAGCTAGATAGTATTGTTTTTGGCTGAAACCAGAGGTGAGTCAGCTGCAGCAACAGAAGAAGGCATTTGCGTCTCCATCACTGGCGACTGACTCACTCAAATGGTCCATTCAACACCGTGACTCCTATTTGTGTCGGCAGTGAAGCTTTCGCAGAGCGAGTTATCCTCATGATCACGGACCCTAAAACTTCCACCGTGGTACTAAACATCTTTAGGATTCCGCAGCCATGTTGCCGGGAGCTTTGCCTCCGTGTTTAAAGTCGGGAGATGAAATGTGGGAGCTCGATGCTCCTGAGGGGGGAACTTCAGCGTGAGGGTCTGACTTCCGTCTTGTTTTGCTGCCCGTCTCCAGTCAAGCCCACGAAGGCGTACAGCCGCGGCTCGGTGGTGATGGTGGACGAGATCATGAACGCCAGCCCCTCCAAGTTCCGCTTCCCGGAGGCCGGCCTGCGGGTGATGGTGACCAGCCACTTCGGACCCAAGACCCGCCTGCGCATGGCCAGCCGCCTCATCATCACAGAGGTACGGGGCCGGTGGTCGTCCGGATCGTGTCGACGCGCGAACCTCTCCCTGTTCTCTTTGACTTAGTTTTCTTTTCCTGAAAGCGTCAGAAGTTGGTTCAATCTGCCAACGGCGTGGAGACACAAGTGGTGGACGGGAAGGTGGACATCGAGAACGGCAACGTCCCCGAGGACAAACCCAAGGAGGCGGAGGAGAACGACACCATATCTCCATTCCATATCCCAAGTATGTGAGCTGAGTGCGAGTGGTTTATCCAGGCACGCTGACGCCTGCCTCCGTCTGCAGGTGGCGCTAGCAGCAAGCTGAAGTGGCTGATTTCGTGGCCGCTGCTCCTGCTGCTGTTCCTCACTGTCCCCAACTGTGCCAAACCGCGCTGGGAGAAATTCTTCATGCTGTCCTTCATCCTCTCCACCGTCTGGATCGCTGTCTTCTCCTACCTGATGGTCTGGATGGTGAGTGGAGCGGGCCATAGCTTTCTTCACGGCTGACTTGATGGTTCAAACCTATTGTCTTTTTTTTTTTACCTTCAACTCCCGATATCCACTCGCTTTTATTTAGCTGTTAGCGCCTGAAATTTATTTATGTAAGAGTAAAGTTTTGTCGGGCCAAGCTGTGTTCCAAGTCAAATGCATGCCATTTTCCAGTGGGGACATGTTTGGCATAGCGTTAAGCTAAGGGACGTCTCAGTACGACTCCGATACCGATATTTCAACCTTGAGTATTGGCCGATATGATATGGTGTGAGCAGAAATCTTACTTTTTCGATGTTAGAAACCACTTGATCTGGAGTGGAGTTCCTAGATAGAGAGACCTTTACAATATGGTTTCATCCGGGGACTGAGCCCACCGGAGGAACAAAGCTGGCCGGGTCTGCTGGACCTGCTGTGCTCTGGAGTCGTTCGCTCCGTCCTCTCTCTGACTCTCTGTCTGCGCTCAGGTGACCATCATCGGATACACTCTGGGAATCCCTGATGTCATCATGGGCATCACGTTCCTGGCGGCCGGCACCAGCGTCCCAGACTGCATCGCCAGTCTCATCGTGGCCCGACAAGGTAGAGCAGAACCTAATTAACATTTGAATTAGAGTAGGCTTGTTCATGTAATTAAAGAAATGTCGTGTGTGTTTAAAATTCACGTCTATTCTTCGACCCCTTATCTTTTGCCGGGTCATTGGAAGCACGTGAGCAACTTTGGGTTTGGGTCGACTAAGGGCAGAGTATATGTGAGAAACAGTTCAGGCTTCATGCCAAAAAGAGCATCACAGATGCAGTGTTTGCTTTGAGGATGTTCATGGAGAAGAACAGAGAAGGTCAGAAGGAGCTCCATTGTGTCTTTGTGGACCTGGAGGAAGCTACGACAGAGTGCGGTACTGTATGAGGAAGTCTGGAGTGGCAGAGAAGTATGTTGCAGTGTAGGAGGCAGGACATGTGTGGCAGGTGTAAGACAGTGGTGAGGTGGGCTGCAGGTGGAACACAGGAGGTCAAGGTGGAGGTGGGACTGCACCAAGGCTCAGATCTGAGCCCCTTCTTTTGCCTTAGAAAGGAGAGGCATGAAAGTTAGCGGCAGTAAGACGGAATCCATGTGTGTGAATGAGAGGGAGCCAAGTGGACAGGTGAAGTTACAGGATGATAAACAGATGATAGGACAGATAAAGAAGGTGGGGGTTTGACATACTGAGGCTCAACTGTCCAGGGCCATGGAGAGTGTGAGAAAGAGGTGAAGAAGCAGGTGCAGGCAGGATGGAATCATTGGAGAAAAGTGTCAGGTGTGATGTGTGACCAAAGGGTGTCAGCAAGGATGAAAGTGTCCAAAAGGGTGGTGAGGCCAGCAACGTTGTATGGTTTGGAAACAGTGGCACTGAGGAAAAGACAGGAGGCAGAGCTGGAGGTAGCAGAGATGAAGATGCTGAGCTTCTCTCTGGGAGTGAACAGGATGATGATAGGATCAGAGGGACAGCACATGTGCTCAGGTGTTTAGGAGACCAAGTCAGAGAGGCTCGATGGAGATGGTTTGGACATGTACAGAGGAGAGAGAGAGAGCCAGTACATTGGTAGATGAAGATGTTGAGGTTGGAACTGCCAGGCAGAAGGTGGAGAGGAAGGCCAAAGAGGGGATTAATGGAGGTGGTGAAGGAGGACATGAGGTTTGTAGGTTTGAGAGAAGAGGAAGCAGAGGACAGATGGAGGAGGATGATCCACTGTGGCCACCACTGAAGGGAGAAACCGAGGGGAAAGAAGAAGACTGCCCTCTGAAGACAGACACTGTTTCAACAAGCCTCATCACTAGCTCTGACAACCCTGAGAGACTCGCAGCGGAGCTGCTTCAAGGTTGTCAGAGCGGCCGATGGTCTCATCAGTGTTGCCTTTCTTCCAGGCTTGGGCGACATGGCCGTGTCCAACACCATCGGCAGCAACGTCTTCGATATCCTGGTGGGTCTGGGGGTCCCCTGGGCCATACAGACCATGTGCGTCAGCTACGGCTCCGAGGTAACACTCGCCGGCGTCACAGCTGAGACGCTGTTGCTGAGCGCTGAAGTCTCCGCTGTGCTTCTGCAGGTGATGATCAACAGCCGGGGACTCGTGTACTCGGTGGTGCTCCTGCTGGGCTCCGTGGCTCTCACCGTGAGTTTGTGACATCACAGCTTCTCTTGAATCACTGAATACATGTCACCTCTGGGAGCCACCCTCTGAAAACACAGTGCAACTAGAGAACAGAATGAAAAGTCACACACAATGACAGCAGATGAAACAAGCAGTAAACACAGTTATCGATGAATAAAATCCATGTAGCGTGAACAGAGGCACAACATTGATCCGGACCACACATGAAACACATGAGCACATTAGAATTGACCATCTGTTTTGACCTGGCTCACGCGGTTTGACTGGACACGTGGCTGGTCATGTGACCCGCCTCCTCTCCGCGGCAGGTTTTGGGCATCCACCTGAACAAGTGGAGGCTGGACGTGAAGCTGGGCGTCTACGTGCTGGTGCTCTACGCCGTCTTCCTCTGCTTCTCCGTCATGATCGAGTACAACGTCTTCACCTTCGTCAACCTGCCCATGTGCATCGAGGAGTAGAGCTCCAGAACCAAAAGGTCCTCTGGATCCGACCGGACCTAGCTGCAGACCCTGCTTCCCCCCCGCCCCTCCCGGCCCCGCCCTCTTCTCAGTTCCGGCCGGCGGCTCCAGGAGCGCTGGGCCCCGCGTCTCTGATCTGTCACACGGTGCTGGTCCCGTCTGCTCAGATGTTTGGGGGTCACTGCAGCCAAGATGTTTCTCTTCCCATCTCGCATGCCTTTAGATGTCGGGACTCTCCGGAAGCTCCCGCTTTTGATTGTCGGTGTTTTCAGTGTGTCACGTTGTAGATTTATCCGCGCACCATTCCAAAGCAAACCAGTGTAGAGATTAAAAAAACAAAAACGACAAAAAAGCCAAAACCATTCCTGCACTCCTGTCCCTGGAATACGCCCCCTGGAGGAGGGCCACGTCCACGGCAGCTCCCCTTCTCCCGGCATGGAACACAGGTTTCTCTCATCTGCTTGAACCTTTTCTCAAGGTTTTTGGTCAGGATGTACAAAAGGGTGCGAAGCGTCCGCAGCCCTGCACAACGTCTGCCCTTCTTTTCTATCTCCTCGGGAGGTTTTTGTCTACGGAACAGCTTGTTGCAAAAATATCGCCTGTTTTTCACTGGAATTGCACACGGGACTCTTTGCTTTGTGCTGTAAGGAGATTTTTAAGAAGCTGGTGGTGGTCGACTCGACTCCAGCTTTCTTTTTTTTTTTTGTTTTCGGTCGTTTTGGTTTGACTTTTCCAACTGCACAAGTGGGGCGACCGGCTCGACATCGGAACCGTCGCCAGCAGCAGCAGCAGCAGCAGCAGCACAGAGGTGGACGATTGAAAACAAACTGCGTCGGAAGTTTATGTGGTGGACCGTCAACCTCAGCTATCAGGGAAACTTTGGAGAAGTCCAGGAGGTCGTGCCGCTCTTGATTTAATGTAGATAATGCACTTTAACAGCCGTCCTGTCATTCTCAATCGACTAGTGCTTCCTTCTCTGCAAGTGTGTGTGTGTGTGTGTGTGTGAGTGTGAGTGCGAGCGTGTGTGAGTGTGTGTGGGCCCTTGCTAGGATCCTCACTCTGGGCTCACACCGACCCATCAAGAAAAAAAACAAAAGACACCATGAGCACACCCCCCGCCTCTGTCTGCAGTGCATGCTGGGATGTTCTTTTGAAAATTAAAAATGGCTGAAGGTTTCTGGGCGTCGCCACTTTTTCGTCTTTTTTTTTTTCTTCCAAAAATAGGCAGCTACACTGCAACTTTTACAAAAGTGTTTAGGTGTTGAAAATATTCGCCGGCGCTCCGAGCAGCAGGCGCTTGTATATGCAATCTCAATGTGACGTGACCAGACCCCCGCCAGGGCGGCGCCATGACACGGTGGGGAGGGGTCCGGTGGATGATGTCGTTGGTTTGTCTAGTGATGTGTGAGCTCACAGGTGTGCGTGAGAGAGTGTGTGTGTGTGAGAGACAGCTGAGCCAAAGCATGGACTTTTTCCGGCTACTTCACCCTCTCCTCCTTTTTTTTTTTTCTTTGCCGAAGCGCCCCCTGCTGCACGGGGGCGTTACGTCACCCTGACTGAAGCAGCATGGACGCCGCTCTTCAGATTTGATTTCCTCCAGCTGCTACGTCATGTGACGGGAGGAGGCCACACAGACCCCCCCCCCCCACGTACAAACTGGACCTACTTTGTTCTGGGACTGCAGCATGTGCAGATCTGGTTGATTCACATCTGTGTGGACTTTTATTGTTCGTCCTCAGCCGCCGCCGCCGCCGACTTGAATCTTTTGTCCAGGTCTCTTGTTTTCCAGAGGTGCGAGGGTGATCACGGTCATATCGGCAGGTTGTCTGTCTGCGGGGGGCGGGGGTGTACAAAACAAGCGCACACAAACACGAGAGGAGCGCGTGTGTTTTCTCGACTGAATGCGACCCGATGCACTGTGAGCTCAATGTGACGTGGGAGTCGTTTGTCGAATCATAAACAAAAATATCTAAATATATATATATATTTAATGTAAAGTTAGTTCCTATCAAACATTACTGAGGACATCTGTATAACTTATATGAATGTATTGTCTTGCTATACTGGACATATCCAACCAATGCATTTTACTGTAAAGCAATAATGTGAAGGATAAAAAAATAAAATGGCAAAATAGTTCCTGTACGTTTGTCTCCACCACTTCCTGGACTGTTTGTGAAATACATGGATTAAATGAAGCCATTTGTACACGTATCTGCTGGTGGGCTGCGTTTCTTCTCTGCGTGTCCTCCTCCTGCAGCAGCCCTTCCCAAGTTGGTGTCTGTGAGGGATTGTCGCCGTGGTAACCAGAAGCTGTGAAGAGTTGGAGAGCTTGTTGAGGGGAAGCTGCTCGCCTGCGTGAAGGAATGAGCTTGGACTGAGATGCTTTTTGACTCCACCCACTGTCTTCAGAGGGGAGATTTGGCCACGCCTGCATGGCGCCAACCTCACCTCTCATTCCCTCAGGAAGCGGTGTAGGAGCTAAGTCTGGCCATCGAGTGGCACTGTCCCGCCAACTCTTCCTTGGGCGAATCATTGGTGGAGTCTGAACGTGTAGGGGCCGCTCACATTATGGTGAGGACCGAGGTGACAGGCAGCCTCGCAGCCGGAACCATCCGACCCTGAACACGGGCGGATTTTATCGTAGCCATGGACGGCAGCCCAAGTCCGATTCACTCCCCCCTGAACCCTCAACAACTACCACTTCACAGCTCACCCATTTCTTTCAGTACTCCCTCTGGCCAGCTGGGGGCAGTATGCGCATTTCTGTCATTTGAGAGCATCTGATTCTTCAGCAAAGAAGACATCTGTAGCGAGTCTGTTTGGGAGAAACTCCTTCAAACCCTGTTGATGCAGCTGTGAGCCTCAGTGTCACCGACACAACACCGGTCCCTCGGGCGAGTTTGGCCCTAAACCCTCCTCTGTACACTGATAAAAAATATCGAGCCTGATCTACGTAAAAAAGTTCACTTGCCTGCAAAATTAGTAAGTATTACTTGCAAAATGAAAACTAACTTGACTTGTTAAGTAGACTTAACTTGCAAAACTCATTTCCTACGCCCAAAAAATAAAGTTGCTGAAACAAAAACAATCCTTGCTTCAGCGACGTAATAATCTGATGCCAAAAGTTACCCTCACTTTTTGAAGTAGCTCAGGCTCAATGTTTTTATCAGTTGAGTTGTACTGGAAGTACGTAACTGGCACAAGGTTATTGTGCGTTGAGAGTCTGTACTTGAAAAGGTGGCTTAGGATAAACGGATGATGCTTGTGAAGGAAAAAACTGCACAATGTTTTGTAATTTGCGCACATGCACATCAGTTTCCTACACTATATTTTCATGTAAAAATACAGATTTAGACTTTATTGTAAACTTTCCTGATGTAATTTATGTGAAGTATACAGATGTTGAGAATCACTTTGAAGTATAGTGAAGTATATAGATGTTGAGAATCACTTTGAAGTATAGTGAAGTATATAGATGTTGAGAATCACTTTGAAGTATAGTGAAGTATATAGATGTTGAGAATCACTTTTCAGTGTAGGCCGACTCAGATTTTTGACCCAAACAGACTCACCCACACGGAGTCTGTGGTGTATCCAAGCTCTGCCCTCGGGACTCCTCCCAGTCAGACCCAGTGAGGGAGGCGTCGACGAGGAGGCGTGTGGTGTCTGACAGGAGCATCATGAGGACAGGAAGGTGCATCACTGCTTCCCAGAGGCGAACAGAAGAGACCCATTTCGAAGCTGTGATGCTTTATAGTAGTGATGGGCTGATGAGGCTTCATGAAACAGCATCATTACTCAGCCCAATAGAGAGCCCTCTCTGCCCAAAAATCTTAGAATTTTACAACCGGTTCAGTGAAACCTCACATCAATTTTAAACCAACACTGCCCTCTAGTGGGCTCTGACAACATGAACGCTGTTTCATGAAGCCTCACCAGCCCGTCACTACTAAGGAGCTAAGATTGGTAGGGTTAGCATGAACGGCTAGGTCGGAGGCTTCTCTTGTTTCACGACTCTTCACTCGTCTGGGGCACTTTGTCTTATTGAGTCAAAATCAAGTGTTAGCTAGATATGGTTAGCCGTTAGCCAAGTAGAGGAGTGAGTCTTTGATGAAAGAGTGACTCCATCAACCGCTCTGTTTTATGCTACCATTAGCCTTCGCTAGGCCTTGTGGTCCGATTTTGCTGGAACGACATTGCTAGCATTAGCTTTGCTTGATTGTACGATAGCTGGACCAACAGTTCCATCTCGGCTGTGGCCTTTTTAGTGAGAAATATCTCTGTAAATGACCTGCTTAAACAGAGTGCACTGGCCATGGCTAGCACGTCATTAGCCGGTCTGACTCCTGACTTCATAACGGTTGACCTTTTAAGGGTCTGATGATCGGAATAATGATTTTCAGAACAATCCTCTCAAGGTCACTCGGTTTTATACTTACTTATATGGTTTTCTAAAAATCCTCGGAGGACTGGAAGACGGAGTCTCAGTCAAAGTGTTAGCGATCATTATAGCCGCCCGTTAAAACATTCTAAAGGTCACTGCTACGAATTTGCTGCGACCATTTGCCAGGCGTAACGTCGCCGCCTCACCCCGACGAGAGAGTGACTCGAGCCGTTAGCATAATTCCGTCGTTGAGTTAATGCACGGCAGAGCCGCCCGCAACCTTGAGAAGGCCTCACTCAAGTCTGTGTTCAAGATCATGTGACCATCAAGACGGGAGGTTTGTTAGCGAGGTCACGCGGCGTCAGAGACGCAGGGGTCCTTCAGCCTTCTGTCTGAGGAATGTCGGTCCATGAGCCACACGAAGTCCTGACTGAGAGCCAAACTGCAGCGGCGTTATTAGCATCATGCTGATCATTTGAAGTGTGATGTTGAACTTATTATATTCAATATTTCTAATGTTTCTTTGTCTCATCCGAAAGGAAGGTTTCACCGTCCATAAGTCACCTCAAGTTGTTTGTCGTGTACGACGCTCAGTAGCCTCATGCCAGCCCCTTCCACCGCCTCATTGTTAGCTGTCGAAAGCTAGTCCAGTCCTCACAGAGGTGTCAAAAGTGGGGGGCCACCCTCCACCACCCTCCACCCGCAGCAGAGCCACGTGTCGAGGATGGAGCGGCGATGGCCGCGTCGTCCCGTCGACCTCTTAACTCCCTCTCGCGAAATTAAATTTCCATATCGAGCTGATCGCTCACCTCCAGGTCCAATGTCTGGAGCAGAAAGCGGCGCTAAATAAACAGGCTGTGATTTATCGAGGCTCATATTAAACCTGTCTGGAGGCGGAATGTCACTTATCAGGCGAGACGCGAGGAGTGCAGTTTTACTGATGACCAGCGAGCGGCGCTGTTGCTGCAGGAATCAACTCAGACTCTGCAGAAGACAGAAACTGGCAGTTTCATGACTTAACACACACAGTTAAAGTTTGGACTTAATATGGACTTTGTGAAGTAGTTTTTACATTGTATTCTCTATTATAATTTATCTATTTTTCGCTGACCCGTGTATTTGCGCTCCACTTCACATCTTAGTTTTCATGAGAACATTTCCTTTTAATTTGTGTTTTGACTTAATCCTTAATGTTATTTTATTATATTTTATTTTTTAAGGTCATTGTTTTAATGACAAAATGCTGTCAATTGTTTCTTTTTTTCCGTTGCACTGTCTTTCTGGGCCGCCAGGGGGCAGTGATGAGCTTCAGTTTGGATCTTCACACCGCTTCCTGTTGACCTCTTTAGATCTACAATTCTCACTGGATGAGGATCAGCTCTTCTTCTGGAGAGTCTTTCTGAGTGCTGGAGCATCTTCATCTCTTCACTCATGAGGGAGAGAGAGCAGAACCGGAAGACTAAACTCTCCACTGGAGTTCTCTCACCCGGGGTCACCACCTTCTAGTGACCTAAAGAACACATGTCTTCTCTCAGTCATCCAGAAGAGACTCAGAGTAGAACCTTTGCTCCTGCTGAGGTAGTTTTTATGAGGACCTCTCCACCCTGGTGAGGCGTTTGCCTCTGTGTTCCATGTGAGTTTTCTGGTGAGAGTTGAAGCCTCTTTACTGCAGTTGCTGCCCCCTCGACCCTGAATGACAGTGAGGGCCTCATGAGGCTTCATGAAACAGCGTCCTTGCTTTCGGTGCACACTGTTTCATCAGCCCCTGACTGTACAGAGTGAAGGGAGAAGCTTCAGCGTCAGGCTCACTTGACAGAGGGATGTCCATGACATCTGCTTGGTCTCGTCCGTCGCGAGCCTTCGTCCTGCGGACCCAGAGATGCTCGTGGGTTCCGGCCAGTTCGGCGAGCGTTTCTGCCCTTGTTTGTTTCCTCGGGGGACGCGGCTGCGCCGGTGGCAGTGATGGATGGTGAGGCCGAAGTGGGTTGTTGCTGCAGAACCTTATAAGAGCTTCCTGTGCTGCAGGAGGTGAAGGGGGTCCAGACTCATTCGGACCGGCGCCGCTTCGCCGCCGTGGCTGTGGTTTGGCTAAACAACCTGCTGACTGGAGGACCCCAGGTGGTCTTTGTTCATCTCTGCTCCTCTTCCTCGCCGGCGTGCTGATCCCAGCACCGTTACCGGGAACAAATGGCTCTTGAGTCGGGTCCAAAACCCCCACAGACCCGCTCTAAATGGGAACTCTGACGTGCTCACTTGACAATTTCTCAAAGTGACAATTCAGCGCTTTGTTTTTTCTTCATTAAGTGCTGGAATAATTCATGATGTGAAATGATCGTCCAGACGCTGAAAACCGCCTGTTCTTCCTAACAAGGCCGGAACACGCTGACTCCGAAAATCCTCTCTAGTCTTTCATGTTTTCATTTTTGCAAAATGATTTTAAATATATTTACCAATCAATATTCTTTAAATCCTAATTATTTTTCCCTTCAAATATTTCCCCCTTTTTTACTCTACATCTTAAATATTACTTTGACTGTATATATATATATATATATATATATATATATATATATATATATATATATATATATATATGCATCACATATGTATATTTTTAATTTTGATGGACTTTATTTATTATAAATTTTTTATTCATTATCTTTTACTGTAGATATTAATGATATGCTTTTCTCGACTCTTGCTGTTAAGTAAATCAGTTAAATTTGAATCAAAATATTTTTAGATGCTTCAACTATTTCCTTGATATTTTGCCGATACCATTATTATTGCATTATGATTTGCAGTGTAGTACAGTACTTGAGTACTACATTCCTTTTACAGCACTGTAGTATCTACTTCATTTATTTATTTGTTTATTGTAACGTAAAATGTCATGAATCATTTCTGTTTGTTTATGAATATTTTTGAGAGCACAAGTTCCCCCCGTGCGCTCCGATTTCCTCCCAAAGTCCAAAAACAGTGGTTCATTATTGACTCTAAAGGTATGTGTGTGAGTGGTTGTCTGTCCTGTCCGAGTACCTGTCCAGGGTGTCCCTGTGCTTCGCAGCCCAACCAGCTGTGTCGGACCCCGACGTCTCCGCACCGCGACATCTCAGTCCTTTCCATCAAAAATACGATTCCCTTCATTTCTTGTCTCTTAAGACGCAAGCCATTTTTCGCTCACGACAGCAGGTCGCCACTAGAGGTCAGCGTTCTAAACACGCCCTGGAACGACTCACCAAAACACACGGGAACCTCAATCACCAGGTTTTATTTCCCGTCAGGCAAACCGTTTTGCTTACGACGCGAAATATTAACGCTCTGTAATAAAAGTGTGACGAAGAGACGACGGCGACTTCATTAACTTAAATGTACCTGTCGGATCAAGTGCTGAGCTCAGCAAAACTGAGTCGGCGTGAAAACATCACTCTCTTTTCATCAGAAGAGCCTGACAGCTTCTGTACAGCGCCCCCTGTGGACACGTGGAGAACTGCGGCGGCGAGTGAAACAGGTGAGTTTTCCTCCCGTGTTTCTTCATAGCTTTATTAAAACATGTCTCTCACAGTAAATCGTCTACATAATATCAATAATAGTGAACTGAACATCATCAAAGTGTTTCCTGCTCCATCTCTTCAGTTCCTCCAGGAATGTACAGTCGTCAACTCAAAAGTTTTGTTTCATCCATCGCAGCTGGTCCAAGAACTGTGTGAGGAACCAAAACAAAACCTCCTGCTGTGCAGCGCAGCGCACACTTGTGCACTGGCAGGCAACTGTCTCTCCACTCGCACTCGCACCGAGCAGCGCCCGCTGAGACCAGCCGCGCCGCTTGATTCCCACCTTTTGGTCATGAAGCGCCGCGATGAAAGAGGCAGATTCTTCTCCCAGTGTTGTCAGTGCCCCCCCAAACTCTAGTTTCTGAGGAGAGCGTTTCATAAGACCCCAACACGTCTGACAAGTCACCAGTCGTACATGAACAGCGTGGTGGGTTTCAGTTAAAGCCCAATTGCCTTGCTCACACTCGGTCATGGCCTCAAGTCGGTTTAGTTCGGGGGTCCGATTCGTAAAATGTGCGGTCCATTACTTTAACTGTGACCCAACATGATGGACGGATGACTTCAGCCCTTCACTGCTCCACTGGGGCCAAACAGAAATGACTAGTTTGTTTAACTGTTCACGAGTGACTTCGTAAGAACTTGCGCACGTCCTGTCCTGACAGGGCCTGAACCCTTTCCGCTCCTCAAATCAAACAAATGAACGACTTGTCTTCGTTCTCTAGCTCACCGCTCCAGAGGCTAATGGCCGTCTACTTGGAACTGACGTACTTGGAACCCGTCATATCAGGGTGTACAGGGGTGCGCGACACATCAGGACCTCCTTCCATCCAGGAGTCGTCCTCACCAGACCTCCGCACCACCTGAACCTCAAAGACCTTCAGTTCAGGAGCTTCAGGTCACTCTTAAAGACACGCTGAACTCCTCACTAGAGACCCATTAATGCTCGGATCTGCATACGGATGCATCCTTTTGTCCGCTCTGCATTTATTTCGCCCGTATTTCTGCATGTTTCCACAAACGGAGCAATGCCACAGGAAACCATGGGGGGCAGTGTTGCTGTCACTACCCGATACGTAGCTCTGATGAGACACGAACAGTGGGGCGATTTAACCGCCTCACCAACTACCGCCTCCTACAACGCTGCCTCTGTTTCCTCTTTTGTGCGAAAGGTACATTATCAGTACTTCTTCCACAGCTGGAGTAAGTAGTTGTCACAAACCTTTGACTGGGATGCGCCCCTGGTGGCTGTATTGGTGAACAGCAATACCGAGGAAAAGAACACAGAGAAGCACGTGATCACTGGCGGTAACATTGTTTGACGGGTAAATGTTCGTATTTTATGGCATGAATGGACCTTTATGGGACCAATATGGGAGTGGGAGTCAGGCGCATCGAACACCGATGTTGACAAATCTGACCAAGCCACAGCACGTCGGCCAATGGGAACGCAGTTTTTGATGTACTTTCACAGAGGATAAAGAGCGACTATTCTGCCTCTGTGAGCCACCATGTTGACTCTTCTTGTCTTGAAAATCTCACGACTTGTTTGCATCCACTGACTCGCTGTGACAGCAGCAATCACTCGGGCCTGGAACGCACAGTTCTGCGACAAAAACCCCTAATCTTTTTGGAAAACCTAGCTTGCACCGCTGGCCACGCCCCTATCACCCAACACTGGTCTACTGGTATTTTATTAATTTTCTTGGGTCCCATTTTTTTTGCACCAATCGTGTCGTTCATGTTCGACTGGAGACTCTTTCACATCGACATCCTCACATGACAGGTGAAAAGAAGAAAGCTGAAAATGAAGCGGTAAAAATTCCGACACTCATCCAGGGGGAATTTTCATAAAGTCACGGGAGAGTTAAAAGATTGTCTCTGGGTTCAGTTTTTAAAACATAGACATGTAAAAAGACATTACAAATTGGGAGTCAGCTCACTGCAAACTCGTGAAGGTTCTGGTTCCGACAGGCAGGTGATGCTGAAACAGTTCTGTGAGACGCGGATCATCGCAGAAAAGGCAGTCATGTGTCGATGATGTCCTGCGCTGGCGAAGGTTCGTGCGGTAAACTGGTGGAGTTGGGCAGCGGCTGCGTGTGGCTCACCGAGTTCTGCTGCAGTTCTAGCGCCATGGCGTTCTGCGGGTGCGGGAACTCCTTCACCTGCTTACGGTACTCGAGGAAGGTGGACGCCTTGGTGGCGATCGCCACCACGTTCTTGCCTACGAAGATGGTGGACACGCGACTGTCCTGGAACAACACCATGTTGACGCCACGTATGAGGATGGTGACCACGTTGATGGTGACCAGGCTCAGCACGGGGTAGAGCATCATCTTCTGGGGCGTCATGTGCTCCCCCTGCATGCTGATCTCGCTGAGCGACACGCAGGGCAGGATGAGCAGCAGGATGTAGCAGTAGAAGAACATGAGGCCTTCAGCCCAGATGGGCAGGCCCGTCCGTTGCGGCTCCCACAGGTTGGCCTGGATGTCCAGTAGATCCAGTAAATCCAACGCCACCCAGAAAAGACGGCTGCGCATGTCCTCTTTCTTCCGGAAAGTTCTCACGTATTCCATACTATCCAGGGCCACCAGAACCAAGTACAGACCCGGCACGCACACCGAGAGCAACAACGTCAAAGCTTTCCGCGCCACCGTTTCCAGGCTTTTCCTGTCGGCTTTGCAATTCTGGAACACAAAGTAGAGTTTGATCTCCAGCACAAAGATGTAGAGGAACCAGAGGATCATGGCGTATCCACGACGGGCGGTGCGCACCTCCGCGCCCACCCACACCGCCACGTACCGCAGCACTATGAGGAAGCAGACGTCGCCGACCAGGACGATGATGCACACGCCGATCTTCCGGGGTCCCTGGTTCTGCTCCACCAGGTAGGCGTCCATGAAGGCCATGCTGGTCATGATGACGATGGTGGTCAGGCACACGTGGCGCTTGTCTGGCGGCGGCAGCACCATGCTGGCTCAGACACTCCACACGCTTTCACCGGTTAATACAAAAGCTGCCCCAACCGCTCGCGGTCGGAGAGTTAGACGACAACGACGGGGACCGACGTCCACATCCAGTGAGCCCGCCGGTAAGTCAGCGCCCCAATGGTCCTTTGAGGGGCACCTTATAGAGCGCGGTGACCAAGTGAAAACAGGAACATGGCCTGGCTACTCAGCGCACTTCCATTGATTCGCCTCTGCCCCTGAGCAGCACCACACTCCGCTCTACAGCCAACGCACCATGGCGGATAGCAATCCTGGCGCGGGAGCTGCCTTCTTCCAACGCACGAGGAGAGGTTACTGATGCGGCGGAGGAGTGACGACTATATAGGTGTGTGAGGTTTCATTATTGTGTCCCTCCTTTCTGACTTATTCCGCCGCTGAGAGAGAGAGAGAAAGAGAGAAACCGCTGGCCGCCGCTCGTCGTAAATCACAAGGACAGTTGGTCAACGGCCGACGAGGCCTTGCGTCCGACGCCATCCCCCTCGAGCGGAGGCTCTCACAGCGTCCATCCTTCGCACTGGTGCCACGTGGAGGTGGTGGCTTCTCCACTGCCTGCAGGGAGACAGAGAAGAGGGAAGGGAGGAGGAGAGGAAGGAAAAGTGTCAGCACCAGCAGGCCGTATAACACAGCGTCCATTGGCAACGGCGTCACACGTATGAGCAGCCAAGTAATGTGTCAGCTTGGCTCGGGACCGACGCTCTTTCAATATTGATGCTGCCGAGCATATTGAAGCTCATTCTTCTGCGGGGAATCAAGTTATGCACCGTGACAAATGGTGCCAACTGTTTCATTCACATCACGGCTGTGGAGCAGCGGCGTGGCGGCAGGATGCTGGCGGACGGCGGCGGTGACCGCGGTGGTGTTAGGAAACAGGGCGGCCTCGATAGTTTGCTTAGGTATGTGAGGTGCCCTCATCAGACTTCGGTGAGAGCGTCAGTGTTCCCGTCTGTCTTCAGCACAGAATGTCCCGACTTCTCAGCAAAAGCCTTATTGCCCTGATAAGCCAGACTAAAGCAATCGATTCCTGATGTTTGCTGGCCAGAGGTCTCTTTGCCAGAACTTTAATCCAAGCACCAGTGAATTGAATAGAACAGTAGACTAGCTGTTGCAGGCTAGCAGGAGCCTCCAGAGATGCCTCTATCAACCTGCAGATGCTGCACTGTCGGGACTCTCCCTAGTGAGGCTCCCCATCATCCCAAGTTTTTTTTTTTTTTTAATTATGAATGTCAAATGGTTCTGTGGTTCTTAAGAGGTGATTGAATAGTTTCAACAGTCAGTGACTCACTTCCTGTCTGGTAAACATGATAGGGGTTCACTTGGGTGTGTGGGACTCAACAGCTTCTGAGTCACTTGAACAAGAGTGAAGCAAAGAGATCTCTGCCCCCTGGTGGTCACCGATGTCACATGCAATGTCAGAGTCAGATTTTTGACTCCACTTGGACTCACCTGAGCAGTTACATTTCAAGTGACAAATTCATTTCTAAGAATAACTTCCTCTCTGTCCTGCACATTTGAGTTTATTAAGCACAAAGACTCCTGTGTTTGTTTACTCCTCCTGGACGCGCCGTTCAGACGCATGAATGATTTACCTCGTGTTCGCGCCAAGGAGAGTGTTGATAGAAATGATGGCTCCAATTAGGATTGAGGCTTCCAGAGTGGAATTTGGCAGTGATTCGCTCTGACAGTGAATTGGCGAGGTATTTTCATGAGTCACTCTCGACCTGTTAGTGGAAGCGCTAGTACGTACAAGTATGCAGTAGATGACTGGGAAGTTGTATTACAGACTTCCAGACGTTTAGATGAGTCCCTGACACTGGACAGTCGACTCAACTCGTTTGGTTTGACTCACGGCTCTCACTTTCCAGCTGACTCTGACTCGCACAATCACTGGATCCATATGACTCGAGTTACTGAAGCAGGAATAGGCTGCACTCACAGGAGAGTCTCAGCAGCGTGACTCTCAGAACCCTCCTCGTGACAGTGAGTCTCTGACTCAGATCCTGGCTGAATCTGTCCCAACTTGAACGGGAGTTAAATCCCTCTGCAGCAGTCTGAGCTCCTCTCCAGGTTCAGCCATGAAGGGAACCCCGCCGACTGACCCCGCCTCCCCCAGCGCCGGCTCACAACGCAAATGTGCATCAAGCGTTTCGTTTTTCAATCAAAGCCCCAACAAGGTTTTTCAGCGCGTGATTTATGACCAGCGGTGCAGGGCGGCGACGGGACACGTGGGAACTCAGGACCCAGGTTTCGCCGCATCAATCTTCATCTGCGATCCATGGCGGTCCTCAGGAGGGCGCC
>NC_071345.1:2910000-2982500 GCF_027744825.2 Synchiropus splendidus
GGAATTACACGGCTGCTCACTGGGCTCACACCGGCCTGTTTGCTCTTCAGGTCACCCGAGAGCCGGATCACGTTCTGTCTTAAGAGCAGAGCGGAGAGTGGCCCAGATGATCATTCACGATAATCTGGTGCATCCTCGACATATAGACGACGAATGTCCGCGATAAACTCGACCTTTGCTGGGCAAAGTCCTGTCAACACAACAGGGAAGAGTGACTCCAATATTCTCAAGGATTCAAGTGCTCATAACTCACTTCATGAGTCAAACAAACTTCCTGTGAGGTCCCTTCTTGTTACTTTTGAACATTATATAGAACAGGAAATCCACTTCCTGAGTAGTGGCACCATTCAACCAGTCAATTTACTAAAAATAACTTGTATATATGGAACTCACAGTGCCTTCCTGTTCAGCAACAACAGCAGGAAGTACTTCCGAATGAGACTTCAATGTTACACCTTGACTCATTGAGAATCACATTTCACATTTCTATGAGTCAGATCAACCCTCTGTTTGAGTCGATTCGAGTCTCAAACATTGAATCAAGTGTGACAGAGTCTCTTCCTGTTTATGAACAGGTTGATCGAATTTCCTGTACAGAATATTTCACGAGTTAGACTAACTTCCTGTTTCAGCAGGAAGTACTTTAGAATTGACGCTCCTTGTCACATGAGTCAGAACCGCTTCCTGTTTATGAACAAGAGCCATCGATGGTTCTTTCACTTCAGACAGACAAGAGCTTCAGGCAGCAGATTGAAACATCTCTCCAGGCTCCTCCTCATGAAACACTCTGGTGGTCAGCAGCAGAGGTGCGACCCGGGTCTGGACCTCTGAGGAGGGAAACAAGATGGCTGCCGATGGCCGAGAGTGAGTGAGATGAGAGGCGGTTTAGATCTGCAGCTAATGAGCTGCCAGTTAAAACAGGCAGCTTTTGGAGGAAACAGATTTGGCTGCAACTGCAACTGTGATGAGCGGCGGGAAAATCTTCTCTTCCCGACAGCGTTTGATGCTGGCGTCTCCTCAGAAGCGCCGGCGCATCGAGCGCACGCACGCGCGGCGCTGCACTTAAAGACAGACGGGCTCATTTGTAGCGCCGCTTCTTCAAGAGGACCAGGATCTGCGCCGTAACTGCTCCTTTCAAGTCACGCGTGATGTTTGACAAAATGTTGAGGCCGCGGCGGCGCCTCCCGACGGCGGTGCCTCTTTTGTGTGATAATGAGGTGGGACGCCATCATCCGCTCGGGATTAGACGGCCCGGAAGAGCGACGCCTGTCGCTCCGCTCCGTTGACTGCGGTTCAGACGCGGCGCCTAAATGTCCAATTTGGAGTCACTCACTGGATCAGACACGCTCGTGCGGATGCTGGCGCCAACGCTGTGGTGCAAACATTATGACCCCCTGGGAGCCAACTGGAGTTTTTGTTTCTTCCATCCATTTTTTTCCATATCTGTCCAATTGAATATCCTGTGGTCAAACTCACACGTTTGCTGTGCAGTTTACTACGGTAAATTGTTTTCTGTTGTTGACTATTTTTCTCTTTTTATTTTTGCATTCAACATATTGTGAACTTTCTTCATTAGGTTCTTAGAGCAATTTCATTTCTTAATCATCGAACTTTTGATTTTTCCCGATTCTTGTCTCAGTGTTTTTATCTTGTTTGTTCCTGTTGACAATCGAAATTTTTAACATGTAACGTAATTTAGTTTCTTACTTTGTACTATATTATTATTGTTTCCTATCACTTACTTAGTTTTATTTGTTCATATTTATTTCGTTTTTCTTTATTGATTAAATCATGTTACAGCCAGTTTTTTGTATTCCTTTGTGTTTATTTCAATTTTAAATATTTCCAAAAATAACATAATTTCATCATTTTTGTTTAATAGTGATTTTTTGTTATTTGTTTTCTTTATTCTCTATTATTATTATTATTACTCCTACTATTATTGTTCTTTATGATTTAATTGGTTTCATTTGTTTAATAATATTAAATTTTTATGTATTTATTAAATCAATGTTACAGATTTCATCCTTTAGAGTTTATTTTAAATATTAATTAATAATAACAATAGTTTAGTTTAGACATTTGTTTTCAATATTTATCTATTTATTTAAAAAAAACCCAAATGCTCAGCTTTTTTTTTAACAGACTTTTTAAGGCTGATTTCCAATATTTACTAGTTCAAAGACTTTTTCACCCTTCAAAAATATTTATTGTTTTTTACAGTCGATGTTTTTCACCCTTTGGACAGTTAAGCTTCACTCCAGGTTTGTTTTTCTAGTGATGGGCTGGTGAGGCTTCATGAAACAGTGTCCATGTTTTCAGGGTCCACTAGAGGGCAGTCTTGGTTTAACATTGATGTGAGGTTTCATTGAAACGGTTGTTGTTTTGGGGCGGACAGTGCCGTCTAGTGGGCTCTGAACACGAGGACGCTGTTTCATGTGACCGTCAGAAGGACGACCCGAGGCAGCAGGAGTCGCACAGTGATGACATCACACTCTGTTGCATCATCATCACTTGGACGACACCAAGTCTCGTCCCACTCAACACGGCAGAAACACAGGGTAAACACAGTAAAGCCTCATGTGTGTTTCCAGCTGAGGGCTCCCCAGCTGTGCAGCATCAGCTGCTGAGGCGTCTGTCGCCCGCTCGCCCGAATCATCTAACCGAAATTAGCCCAAAATATCAGATCGGAAGTAATTGAATTTCTGGACGCTTTTTACCCCCTGAAGCTCAGACATGCACGAATCTGGGCAGCGCTGGGACGGAAAACCGCATTACTGTAGCGTCGCCGGGTCCAAGCTAACGCGCCGC
Source organism: Synchiropus splendidus (assembly GCF_027744825.2). NCBI lineage: Eukaryota > Metazoa > Chordata > Actinopteri > Syngnathiformes > Callionymidae > Synchiropus > Synchiropus splendidus. Next base: position 2,912,812 of record NC_071345.1, read on the forward strand.
GACGGGATCCAGAATCCAGTTTGTCTATCCAACCGTGACCGTGCAGAGCAGGAGATCCAGACTCCAGGTCTGAGTCCAGTTCAGCGTGTGGTCAGACCGAGAGGGTTCGGGTTCGTCTTTTTGTTTGTTTCCTGACATGGCGGTCGAGTCACAGTGATATTAATTGGTGACAAATGAAAAACTCAAGTTATTTTCACAGCGACTCCCTTCCTGTCTTTCATTGATTTTTTTTTTCAACCCTGACTGTCCAAATTAGTATTTATTTTGAAGAGCCGACCTTTCACCAGCTGCTCCGTACAGTACATGATGGTCAAGTCGTATGCTGATTTATTTATTTATTTTTTATTTTATGTATTTATTTAGTTTAGAATTTTCTTTTTGTTTTTGGAGCATTTTTGCAAAGACTTGAGAGTTTTTTCCCCTCGATGATGCAGTTTATATTTTTACTGTATCATGAAGACAATATTGTCCTTGGGCGTATGTTTTTCTTTCTCTTTTCAAACTGTCATATTTGCCAACATTGGATCATTATTTTCATTTTCTACCCTCTGATGTTCCTTGACTTCAGTGCCATGGTATGTAAGAACAGCGTTGTTTTCATCAACAAAATATTCTCCTTTTCTGCCATTAATTTCTGCCTTTATTGTTCTGGTTTCTACGTTTGCACAATTCAAGGTTTTTGCTGTCGACTGTGCGAGTTTATTGATCTTTTCATCCGTCCACTTCTTAGTGAGCTCCAGAAAACATAAACAAAATTCCATTTTTTTTGTAGTTGAGCATCAAGTGACTCTTCTGTACGCAGTTTTAGGGCATTTCACAGAAGCATTTTGGATGCTCTCCAGGCTAACAGCGACTTGTTCTTGCCACCATATTTGCGCCATGAAACCCCACCTCTCTGCGACATCTTGTCACTCAAGTTCCAACCCCCCCCTCCACCCACCTGGTCTGCTCACACGGCAGCGCTAAAATAACCTGGTGAGCTCGCGAGTCATCGGAGAGCTCCCCGCAGACGTCCTGCTCCTGGCGACCGCAGCGGCGTGTCTGTGAAGAGGAGGGAGCCTCCATGAATACGAATGAGACTTGATCTGGCCCACGCGGGTCTCCTGGCTTCTGAGGCGGGACCAGACCGTGTGGGCGTTTGATTGACGGCTGGTGGAAGGTGAGCGGCAGGTGGGGCAACAAGTGTGGAGAACAGAGGTTTGGACGGGAGACAGGCGGCCGGTGCGTCACGAGATGAAGAGCACTTCATAAAGCAAGGCTTCCAGGGGCCTCGGGTTTGGAGCTCGAGGGCAGGGACCAAGCGGACGCCTCTAGTTATGGAGCAACTATCGGAGGAGGAGCTAATCTGAGCTCCTTCCTGGGAGCTGATGATGTCGGTGGTGGCCTCTTATGTCTCTACCACGCTCAATAACTTTATATCAATGGGACGAGTAATGGAGAGGCGACCTGGCAGGGACCTGGCAGGGACCTGGCAGGGACCTGCGGAGATGGTGAGCAGCTGCGAGCTCCATCTACGGCCGTAGACGTCAAGCGGGAGCCAGGAACCCTGTGATCTGGAGAGCACAGGGAGTGACCAGACTGCTTTGAAAACGCTGCAGCTTTTAGATAAAAATGAAGACAAGTGACGCCAAACTTCAGCAACGACTCTTTCAACTTCACCATCATGTTTAGCAGCTGCTTCCCTGCAGTTCGGCTCACAGCCTTCGCAGCACTTCGCAGAGATGACGACAAATCGTGAAGATACTTGGAAAATTTTTCAATGAAAAAAGGAATAGATTTGGAAAAAAACGAAGAAACGTACTCCTATTATTATTTGATCAATTATCAAAATGATTTGGACCGAAAAGTCAGAAGGAAGCAAAAGTGAAGAACAGGTGACACAATAAATAATGATGATGCGGAAATATGTGTTATTTAAAATTATAAAAAACAGTTTTGAAAAAAAAAGGTCTGCTGCATTCAATATTTTACTACTGCAAGAATAAGAAAACGAAATTATGAGAAAAACTTTATCGCTGGTTTCAGTGAGGAAGTCTTTGCTGAGTAAGCAGAGGATTTCAGGAAGCAATGGTTAAACAGATGAACATGTATTTTGGTGATAAACATCTTCCGGCCCATTAAAACTGGGTGATGGTCCAAACCCTTTTAGAAAGCGCTGGAAAGCATCACGGTGTGTTAGCAGCCGGGTAGAAGCCAGAAAGCTGCGTCGACGCGGCAGAACAAAAGCCACTGTTGGACGGACTCCTCAGAGCCGCTCCAGAACTTAACGGTTTGGTTCTTGGACCTGGTATCCGGGCCGGTATCGGATCATGACCATCCCCACCTCATCGTTCGGGACGTGGTGCCTTGTTCAGACGTTGAAAGCGAGATGAACATGGCCGCCCTCGTGAGACGCGAGTAAAGAGATTTGACCTGGAACCAGAGTGAAGTGGGTCCCGCTGGTCCCATCTTCCGCTCCATCACTTTCATCAGACGCCGGTTCTTCAGCGCAGTCATTAGACGGAGCTGGAGGAATCATCTGATGCGGCACAGAGGGAGGAGCGTGATGGGACAGGAGCTCCAGCGGCTCATCCCTCCTGCAGCGAAAACACCAAGGGTTCCGGAGCCGGAGGGGGGCGGAGCTGCTGCCGCCATTTACCGTGGACAGGAAGTCAGATTTGCACGAGGACTAGACGGGTCGCCGAAACCCCCCAAAACCCGCTGTCTACATACATAAAGGAGCTCTGAAACTGACTAGCAACAAGCCAAAGACTTGGTGAAGTCGAACGGTCCAAAACAGTCTTGGTAAACATGCGACTTGGACTATTTTCTCTTCGAAAACTGACTTGGCAAAATAGCACGCGTTTAAAAGACTTGGTAGATCGATGACTCTGACAATGACTTGGTAATCTAATAAGTCCAAAATGACTTGGCAAATGATTGCATCTTACATAGACTAGAAGGTCCAGTAGAATAGACTCCATGGCCAATAGACTTGGTGAACAATATTAAGAGTTGACAATCTTGGTAAACACGAGCGGACGGGGAACAAGAATCACCCCAAACATCTGCAGTCCTTCATGAACACGTCGCCACAGAGAAGTCGCGCCGCTTCCGCTGATCATCCCGACAACACGGAGGATTCCAGGCACAAAGCGGCGAGTTATTTTTACAATGGCTCGCAGTACTTTCTGTCAGACGCTCATCCGCTGAGGCGCGGAAGAAGCTTGGGCGAGGAACTGCATGTGTCACAGGCACCGGCGGGACTTCAGGAACAGACTTGGAGCGATGCTGTTTTCACTTGTTTCTTCTCGGTTTGTCTTTCAAACCGTCTTGAATGAACTGGAGCTGCTGCAAGATTTGCCAGCAGAAACTGCAGGTTCCTTACTTCAGAGTGTGGAGCGTCTTCAGTCTTCAGGTGGGTGTTTCAAGCCTGCGTTACCGCTTCAACAGTCAGAAACTATTGCTTTTTGAGATGGTTCATCTTTTCTGTATTGGGTTTCAGATGCCTTACTACTGTTTCAATTGTTTTTTGAGTTTTGTTTGAAATGCTCCATTTTCATTTTTTATTTAATTTTATTTTTTACTTTAATTTACTTTTTTAAAAAATTTTTTAATGTACTTTGTTTTACTTTTAAGCTTTTATTTGCGATTTTCCTTTCTATAAATAGATTTGATTTTATTGATCTAATTTATAGTTATTTTACATCAATGAATTTGGACCAATGAGGCGAAGCAAATAACTTCATTGACTCATTTTTTTTTCTACTTGAATCTTTGAATTATATATATTATTTATTTTAATCAATTTTTAAAAAATTCTTGATTCCTTTATTTTCCTGCTCCATAGTGTAGCATCTTTTTAGAATTATTTTGTTTTTGTTTAAATATAATTTACATATTAATATTTTAATAAATATTTTATTTTTTATATTTTATTAAGATTTGTATTTTTCACAAAAAAAAACTTTATACTTTATACTTAAAATTTAATAATTTCAATTGTATGTATTTTTCTTCTCTATTTACACTTTTTCCCTCTTACATCTGCCAAGATTTTAATTTAATTACTCCAGACTTCTTGATACAGCATTAAATTAGGATACCAACAAGAAAAGTACTTCACATTATTTCATGAAAAGTTGTCTACAGTGGACAAAAAAATTATAGAATATTTTTAAGTGTCACTTCTTAGCCATTGACTTCTTGACTTCTGACTAAAGCGGAGCTTTTGGAACGCGGCCAGATGGGGGAGTCGACTCACCGTGAGAATGTAAAACCGTCTGCGGTGTAATACGTCACAAAGTAGCGATGGGCTGATGAGGCTTCATGAAACAGTGTCCTTGTGTTCAGAGCCCAGTAGAAGGCAGTCTTGGTTGAAAATGTACTTGAGGTTTCAATGGAATTATTGTTCAGTTTAGTTGAGTTTAGAGCAGATAGGGCCCTCTAGTGGTCAGTGAACATGAGGACACTGTTTCATGAAGCCTCATCCGCCCCTCACGAGTCACAAGCAATGCTCTTAAAGGCGCCACAGACAGCGGTTGCTCAGCTCTTGTCGGTGCTACTGACAAAAGTTGACGGTAAAGTGTGGAATATTTTCGCCGTTTTTGCGCAGGAAGGTGTAGCAGGCAACGCTGGTGCTGTGTGACGGTGACGTGTCCAGGAGCAGGAAGAGCTTCTATTCTTGAGTGAGTCTCGGCTGCGGCTCCTCTGCGCTGCTGCTGCCACAGATTGTGTTTGACCTGCACTAACAGGGGGGTGAGGCCCGCTGCGCCATCATCCCTCGCCGCAGCAGCGCCGCCACGCTCGGCTCGTCCGTGTTTGCTCTCAGACAAAGACTTTGAATTGGAGGATGAAAACACACCTTGGAGTCTCCCTGTTAGAGAGCAGGTCTCTGTTGCCGGGGCAACCGGCCTGGGAGCAGAGAGCGGGTGAGATATTAAAGAGCCGGACTGTAATGGAGCGCCGTCCTCCCTGGAGAGAAAACAGCCGTGGCCGCTTTCACAGACACGGATTACGGCTGGTTAGAGACTAATTTGCCTTTTCACTGGACGTCTCTGTTGAGAAATGGAGAGGTTCTGCTCGGCGCCCCTCGTGTCTCACTCCCCAACTTTGCTGGGTTCAACCGTCTCAACAATTCCCTGCTCCTCTGGTGGTTCAGAGAAGAGCCAGAGCGTCAGGAGCGGCAGAGCCGGAGCTGAGGAACCAGGACAGACCACCGGAGGAGGAGGTCATCGATCCCAACACAGGATCCTGTATTGACTGTGCCCTAACTTCTACATATTCTGCTCAATATTCTACCAATTATTTAATATTTCTACTCATTTAATAATAAGTAATCTTTCCTACATTTTTCAATTTATAAAGATTTTACATGTTTATCTCCTAAATCCTCAAATGTAAAAATATGATCTTCATCTCATTTATTATTATTAATATTATTAAAATTATTATTTTATCAAAAAATCTATTTTTGGTTTTTCTGTAAGCTATTACTCAAAAAAAAAAATACAACTCTTGTTTTATATTTTCTTTAGTCAAAAATGTAATCCCCCTTACATTTATTTAGTTGGATATTCATAACTTTATGGTTCAGTTTTGCTTTTCTCAATGTATTAATTTTTCATATTTAATGTTCAACATTTTTTTTTGGTTTATTTGCTTAATTTCTACCTTAGATTTTTCATATTATATAATGTTTTACTTTTTATATATAATGTTTTTTTTAAATGAGTTAGGTTTTTTTCTCAATTTTTAGAAATGTTAATTTTAGTGATCTAACTTATATTATTTAACATCGATGAATTTGAAAATGATGAAAGTCCAACATTCTATGAGATTGTTTTTTTTAAATATATTTTTTTATATATATTTTTTTATATATAGATATATTTTTTAATCTTATTATTTACTAAATATATATATAACTCCAGCTAATTTTATGCATTTTTTTTCTGTAAAGTGGTATAGTTTTTTTTTTTTTTTGAATTGTCACATTTCTTCTTTCTGTCTTCAGGATGAGCTGAGTTCATTCTTGGGGGAACTTCTGTGTCAGAGTTATTATTCTGTGGGAGACAGTGGGGTTCAGGTCGCAGGGTTCACAGCCAAACGGTCTCTCAGCTGACGGCTCATGAGTACCACAAGTGGCCAGCAGGGGTCCTGGTCTGGCTCCTCAGCTCCATCCTGCAGCCGCTGATCTACGATCCCGCGTCATAATTCTCCATGATTCCCCTTGGAAAACGGCGTGCGCGTGAGCCCGGCCGGTCCGAGTCGTAAACCCTGCCGCGCCGATGATGTGACATTTCGCCCGGGCTGTGAAATCACCGCAGGCTGGTCCGGATTTCACACTGTAAATTTGAAGGGCTGCAGGGGGAACGCTGAGTCAGCGCTGGGGATGCTAATGTGGAGCGAGGCGTCTCCTCGCCGTCTTCTTTACTCCGATCTCATGATGAACGTGAGCATATGCAAGGCTGCTCAGGGTCAATAACCCGCAGGCTTCATATTCACAGGCGGAGATCTGGACAGGACTCACGACAGCTGAGCTTCTGGAACAAGTCCAGCCACAACACTGGCGTCTAGTCACATCTCCGCGGATGTTCACCACATCCAGGAGCCTGGTCTTCATCGTCTGTCTTCTCCTCTCCATGTGTCCGAACCACTACTTTGCCATCTCTGACCTAGTCCTTTCCAGTCACTCCCAATTACAACCCCAGCATCTTCCTCTCTGACTCCGCCAGCTGTGACTCCTTTTGAGGATTATTATTCAGCTACACATCCTGCGATCATTCACTTCCTTGCAAGCATTTAGCAAACCAGCATTTAGCAAAGCAGCTGAGTAACATCAAAGACGTTGACTCACAAACCTGACTCGTGTCCAAAAGGAAATGTCAGTTCTTTCTGTCTTCCTGTTCCCTCCATCACTTCACTGGCTCAGCTGCTGATGCGCTTCTCCTTCAGGGGAGGCTCCGGTCGGCTTCTCTGTTAAACTCCCGTGCTTCCGAGAGTTTTTTTTGTTTTCCCTTAAAAGTAGTGATGGGCTGATGAGGCTTCATGAAACAGTGTCCTTACTTTCAAAGCCCACTCGAGGCCCATGTCTGCACATAAGCAACAACCGGTTCTTTAAACAGTGTCCATGTTTTCAGAGCCCACTAGAGGGCAGTCTCTGCTTAAAATTGATGTGAGGTTTCACTGAAACAGTTCGGGGGACCTCTCGTGGGCTCTGGAATGGAGGACACTGTTTCATGAAGCCTCATCATCCGATCACTACTTCAATATGTGGCCCTCTTTTAGTAAGCAACGATAAAAATGGACTGATGATCCTGTCTTCCCCTGAAGGTACCGTGTATTCCCGCCTCTTTCGGCATTACTGAGAACAGCGCTAACAGTAGCATTGCGTAACCACGGCGTCGACCATGACAACTATTCAGCGCAACACCAAGAAAAGCAATGATCAATATTGCGTTTAAAAAAATGATGTTGAGTAAAGCAAGAGCTATCGACGACAGAATAACGTCCCATTGTTCCACCTAGTGGCCGGGGGAAGGGGAGGTTCCCTTCTCCCATGACACCATCTTGGTATTCTGGTGGAGTCCACTCCAGTCTTCACACGCAGGAAAACAGCATGAATATTCATCCAGCTGAGACCCTCCATCGCTCCACAGCATCGGGCGGCGCGGCGACGGGTTGCCAGAGGAAATACACGGGACAATGAAGGACATTGACTGGCAACGCGGTGCAGGCGCGGCGGACGGATCAGCCACAGCAGATGTGTGTCTAATTGTGGAGGGTCTCCTGCGAGGCCCCTCTCTGCTCCAATTAGAAGCCTTATCTCCGTCAATCAACGGGCCTCTCACGGATGACACGGTTGCCGGCGCCGCGGTCACGGAAAAGTAGAGTACAGGTGGCGCTGCGTGATGTAAAAAGTTGAAATTCTCTGTGAGTAGTGGCACGGTAGGAGGTTAAGTGCTCTGCTGAATAGTTTGCTTTCACTCGCTCCATGTTTTTAAAACTCATCCAGAATGTAATTTCACTCACGTCGAGAGGGATGCAGGTGTTCGGCGGAGGCTTGAACCCTGGGAATGAGACGCAGCGCTGTTTCTCTCTGACTCCAGCGACGTCAACGGAAGCGACCGCCACAGTTGCGTCACAGAGTCAAGTAACTGCGACGACGCACAACTGCTCGGCCGCGACTCGTGCTGCCATGATGGGCAGGGCGGTACATGGTAGCTGACAACGTATCTCACGCCATGATCCTGGTCAGTGAATGCCTGTGCATACGGGTCACACTCTGTTCCTTGATATGTGGGTCAACAAGTGGGCCTCCATATTTGGGTCATGACTCTCTGTCTCTGCCTGGGTCACCACATGAAATATGTGACGCCTCCCCTTGAAATGTGCTGGGTTTGATGCCGACTCCTCACTTCAGACCTGATAACCCCGGGGCTGACCTGATCGACGGCGGTGTGCGAGGACTAGCGGCTGAGGAGCGGCGGTTCAGTGTTCAAAAGGACGCGCGTCCAGGAGCGGTGGGCGCCAGGCGCCGGCGTGGGCGCACGGGGCCAGAGGTGACCGCAGCTGGAACCCGTCCAGAGACAGAATGAAAAATGGGAAACCTCCTCCTGGGCTCTGGACGTCTGGGCTCCGCCTCAAAATCAATTTAGCAAATTAGCATTCAGGCCCAGTTCCGTCATTAGGATTTCATAATTTCATCTTCCTCCTCCAGCGGCTTCATCCCAGAGCCCCTCGGTTCATCTGCGCGGCACAACCCCGCTGAATAATGAAGCGGTGGCGGCCGTGAGCGGCAAGGCGATGAGCGGCGGCGGCTCCTCGCACCTGCTCTTCAGTAGCTTCCTGTGCTTTCATCTCCTCCGCATTAGTCCTAAATCTGAGTCTGAGTCTGGCCCGCTCTGCTGCCCTTTCTCTGCCTCCCGGGCGGCTTCCAGCGACTTCTGAGGAGGTCAGCGGAGGTTTCCCGCCTGTGTGACCAAGTGGGCATCCAAATTGATCACATTGATCCCGGGCCGTTCGTGAAACCCTCATTAGGGTGTCCTTGAGCAGGACCCTGAACCTGAGACCGCGGCTAATCTGGCGCCCTGCTAGTCATTTACCCTTTTTAATATTCACTCTCTGTCTCCTGTAGCTCTGATGCATCTACAGTGATGCTAGCATGTACCCGCATCTAACTCTGAGATCAATCTACGCCCTTTTAGCTTTGATGCTACTATTGCTACGTAGCACTTCGGCTATCATCTGGCAGTAACTCACTGATCTATCTTCGCAGTTTGAACTTTATTGCTGCCATTGCTACTGTATGCTACTACTTAGCATATAGCTATGGTAGCCATGTTAGCATATTTTGTAATTAAGCTCTCCTTTTTTTTGCTTGACTTTGACATTAACCCTTGAGAGTGTTACTGTAGTGTAGCTATTTTAGCATTTTTATGCGTACGTTGTTCTATAAACCTCAGTAGTAGAGTGGATTTTTTGGCATCTTCAGGTTTGTACCTTGTTCTGTATGATAACATATCAATCCCATGTAGCTTTGATGCTAGCAATGTTTATATACTGCATAAAGATTAGCATCTTTATTTGAAACTCATTAGGCTGCGTGACCCTTTTAGCTTTTTCTTTTTTTTAAATCACTGCCCTATTAGCGCTATAGCATTGGAAAATATAGGATTGCACTTTGGTTAGCATTCTGCTGTGGCTAAGGTGTCGTTTACATGGACATGGAAACGACATGTTGTGTGCATTTACACAGCGAAAATGAATACAACAACTTTTGAACACAGGGTCCAGAGTGTGTCATTGAAAACACACTGCCACTTAGTGACCAGGAATGGTTACAACAACGGCAAATCTGCCCGAGCCGATGAGCGGCACGTCGCCATGAACACGCGGTTTTCACTTGCCCACTCGGTACGACAACAGCAAGCAACAGTCCGCTTCAATACAATCGACCCATCGTCATCTATCGCGCTGCAGTTCAGGTGACAAGCCCACGTCCGTCTTGGTGTTACACAACAGTGCTGATATTTGGTCCCAGAAAACAAGACGTTGAGCCGAGCAGCTCCACCAAGTGAAACAGAGAGAAGAGAAACAGGTTCTGGCAGCTCCACATCCTGCGCCGCTTGTTTATGGTTATTACTGCTTTTTGTTGGTTGCACGCGGCTTGTTTAACCCTGGCTGCTCTTTTGTTTAGCGCCTTCAGGTACGACGAAAGCATTTGTGTAGCTGTTCTCTCACCACTTTGCTGAAAACACTTCATCGCAACAAATTGTTTGGCTCTGTTGAAACGGCCAATGTGTCTCTGCTTTTGTTCTTTTTTTTGCCGACCGTTCATTGGTGGTGGCCCTTTGGCAAGCTAGCGCCGCGGCGGCCATCTGTTCCACGACACATTCATTCCCCTTGTTAGCCTTCTAGCCTCGATGCTGTCTTCTATGTCAGGGGACGGCAACTGCATTTCCTCAGGGGCCACAGTATATGCTGAGGCCATCAAATAAATAAATAAATAAAACCCTTCAATCCAACAGAAATAAAACACTAAAAAAGGGGAAAAAAATACTGTCTGAAATCATCTGGTTAATATATGTCATTTTCAAATATATTTTATCAACAGATTCTGAGCATAAATCACAAATTTTGGAATAACTTTTAACATGTTGTTTTCCAATATATTTTATAATTAAAATAATTAAGAGGGAATATTTTCACATTTTCTTATTCCAGATTCGAAATATATATAATGTTGAAACCAGTAAAAGCAATGGACAAAAATAGTACTTTGTAAAATGAATGTACAGTGGTGCCTCGGTTTTCGAACGTCCCGGACTTCGTACAAATCACAGTTCGAACAAAAATTTCTGGATTTTTTTGCTTCGGATTTCGAACAAAAAAAAGCCCCCGAAAAAAGCCAGAAAAGGCACAACGTGCGCGGACGGATCAGCTGACCCACGGCGTGCTCTGTTATTGTGTATAACGCAGCCTCTGTATGCAGACGTGTCCCGTTAGCTCCATTTACTGACTGTTTTTTCTTCATACTGAGGTGTAAAACCTTTCCTGTCTCCTCACTGGACCGTGGTAGAGTGTCACAGGGGAGGTGCTGGAGCGCTCACTCCAGGGTTTGATGTCCTGTTGTGGGCTGGAGCTGGGACAGGGATGAGGCGAGTCTGGGACAGAGCGTGACTTGGTTTATGACTTTGTCACAGCCAAACTGCACAGAAGCGCACATTCAGAGCTGGACACGCACCGGGCACCTCTTCACTTCTGGAGAGACCTCACTCACTCGGCAACCCCTCCCACATGCAGCGGCCACACACATAGAGGAACAGCCACCTGCAGCAGACGCTCTACATTCACTCCTACAAAAGACTATTTTAAGGCTTGGAACGCATCATTGCTTTTTCCATTCATTGTAATGGGGAAAAATCCATTCAGATATCGAACAAATCGCTTCTTGACCGGCCGTCTGGATCGGATTGTGGTCGAGACCCCAGGTACCACTGTATTATTATGTATAATACTGACAAATAAATGCATCAACAATATCATATAGTCTGACACACTTTTGAGAGTAATTGGGGAAAAACAACATGATGAAGAGTTAAAAAACAAAAAGGAAAACACGGTAAGATTGAAGCTAGTTGTGTTTCGACGCAGCAGGCTCGATCAAACCAGTGTCTCCCACTGATCTGATGGGGTGCGTGGAGACAAAGTTTGTTGGTAAATACCAGTAAGTTTCCGTGTCACAACAAACACCCAGCTCTCCAAAAAGCCTCTGATCTCGGCCCTGAAAGCCAGTTAGCGATTAAACTTTAACGTGCGGCGCTTTTAGCATCCAGCTGGCTTTGTTTTCGTGCGATGCTTTACAAATGGGCAACACTTAGGAGGCGCCGGTGATGAAGGAGGGAACAGATGCTGCGTCTTTAGACATGAATTATTGTTGTACAAGCATGATGAAAACCATCTCCTCTGCTGGACCAGGAAGGTGACTCCGAACCGAATGGAGAAAACGGGTTGGATTGATGGTGTCTGGACTCTCTGAATCACCTTGTCTGACACCAGAATAGCAGCGTTCCATTTTACTTGAAAATAAATAATGAAAAACAGCCTGCAAACTATCGCAGCGAGGCGATGAAATATGCATACGAATCCCTTTTAGGTGTCACAATATTCCATTTTTCTGACTGAAGAGTTGCGCTAGCTCTTCATTATTTAATCCCTAACGGAGGAGGAATGACTCTAATTTCCGACTGGTCCTGAACGCGGCGCCGGCACACCGTTCTATAACGGCAATGTAATGAACAGGAACTGGAGCGGTGCGAAGAGCTCCAGAGGGAGTCGTGTGCAGAGCTCACGTCGTCCGTCTGGTGCCTTCAGGAGACGGAAGAAGAGCCGCAGACCACTTTTAAAGTCGTGACAAACTCGGCAGAAGCGGGAGAAAATGCAGACGGATGTCAGAAGTGAAGCTGCTCCGCTGGAGCTCAGCGCGCGCATTAATATTCCATTCCGTCCTTCTACCTTTGTATTTGAATATTTAATGCAGCCTTGTGTTTTCACCTGAATGATTTCTGCTGTGTTGAGCTTGTTTGTGTCACTTCGAGACCCAGAAACTCAAAACTCCGCCGTCGACAGATTTTTAAATCGTCCAGCCGTTCGTTCACTTCGCCGGGGTTGACTGGAGGTAGGAGTGTGTCTCCAGGCCAGTTAAACACAGGCAAGACAGTCGGCGTGACTCACTCCACCTCTGACTCACTTGGACTTGTAGGACTCCAACTTTTATGGGCTCTGACCGGGAGAAGGGACTCACTCAGAGACCGAGGTGAAGGATTCCGTTAACCCATGAATTACATTCATCATAGTGGCGTGGAGCTCTGATGTCGGGGACTCACTCAGCCCTGTAGGACTTACTCTATCATCTACCAAGAGTTTTGTCTTTGCTCCAGTTTTAGTTTAACAAGAAAAGATGTGCACATGTATGATCATGGAACAAGTCTCATCCAGCCGTGTGGGACTCCATCAGCTAAATTGTATCATTCAAAAATCATACGCATTTGCTCACAATCTTCCGACATAATCGTCTGAAACAAGGACCAACTCTGACCTGTAGGATTCTGCTACTACATCACTTGAAACTACTCACTTACTCTACCACTAGTATACTACTTCCAGTGTACTGAGTTGCTCACAGTTGTCTGGATTTGTTGGATTCACAGTTGAATTTATGTTTGTGAGTCACTGAGAAACACTGAATGTGTTTCTCATGGAGTCTGATATGCTTCCTGCTGTGTGACTCAGATTCTGGTGTGAAGGACTCACTCTCCCGAGGAAACAATTAAAGCCAAAAGGGCTCACGAATGGATGTTGGACTCAAATGTTCCATGAGTCAACATGACTGTTCTGTCCTCTGTAACATTTTGTTCCGACACTCTGACCCGATCTCGTAAATAAAGAGGCTGTTGTCGAGCAGGATGTGCCATCAGGAGGACAGAAACGGCACTACACTTATAAACCTAGGGTGGTAGGACTCTGCAGATTGGTGAAAGTCACTTTCCACAACTTCACTACACACCATCTTGATTCAGTGAATTAGTGGCGGGATGATCCAATTAAATCTGGCTGGCCTCATTAGCGCTTCGCGTGACGAGCGTTAGCGCTGCTAGCAGTGAGCCCATCACCAACAGCTGTCGGGCGTTACAGGCCAAAATAAATCTGCTGTTTGTTTGGACGGCTGCTCGCTAGTCGTACTAACCCGACGTGGCGACTCGTCCGTCTTAATAAAGCACACGCCCCAAAGTGTTGACTAATGAGCGCCATTACCGCCTCCACACTGGTGGCTAATGTGTTTCCTCGCGCTTTATTGTGGTTGTTTGTCCTGCCGCTGGCGCCGCCGCCGAATTCCTGATCATTTCGGCGGCTGGCATTTACTCCGATCCGGAGTGTGATGAAGGAAGGGAGAAGACCTTTGGAGTCGTTCCCGAAGTCGACCTGACCTTCTGGAGAGCGCGACATCTTCATTAGACCGCGAGGAGGAGGGCGGTGGTCATGTGACCCAAACACGGCGGGACGATGTCGTGGAACTGACTGATCCAAACGCACTCAGCAAAACACGAAGCCGACGCCTGACGCTCCACTAACCTCAGTAAAAACAAGCTTCCTCATTCCATGAAAAACAAAAATCACAAACTATTCATCATTAAACCAACTTAAGTTCATGTTTGACCATTATAGTGGCAAAGATTCTTACCTGGAATTATTTTTATAGATATTTAATACATAATAAATGTTGCTTAATAATGTAGCATTTTAACTACTGAATGAAATTTTCTGGAATATTTTAATTTTTCTTCATCCTTTTATCAATACAATTATTATTAACTATTTATAAATAATTTAGTTCAATTATGCTTTTGATTATTTGTACTTACAAATATGCGCGTGATTATATTTTCCAATATTTTTAAGGCTTTGCTTTCCACATCAATAACAATTTTAAGTGCTCAGTCAGTGAATGTTTGCTAAACAACCATTTTCTAACAAAAACAAAACTTTTTTTTATGAAGAAATGATGGTTTCACTCACTGGCCACCAGGGGCGCTCACGCTACATCTTTAGAAGCAGCGTTTGGTCGCACACGTTCTGCGTATGGAATTCATGGACACTATTTTGAGCTGAAGTAGGAAAGGTGATTCTAGCCGCTGCATGAGGAGGAGCTGATCCTCATCAGAGTCGGGCTCTGGTCACATGACTGTGCTTCAGCAGGAGTCAGGGCTGGACACAGCTGAGGGTCGGGGCGTGACTCTCAGCCCGTAGGTGAGGAGGAGGTCGGTTCTGGTCAGTGGCCTCTCCGTGTAAACCTCATCCAGCTCACTGAAGCGCGCCCTGACTCCTCGTCTCGCCCGCCTGAAGCCTCGGCGACAGCCAGCATCCGTCTGACTGCGTCCATTACAGCCGAGATATCGGTCAGCGCTTCAGATACCAGGGACGAGACTCCAGGACATGGAGCTGATCCAGAGAGCAGGAGCATACACACGAGGCCAGTCAAGCGCACACACTGCTCTGGAATATCTCACATCACTTGAGCTAGCAGTTAGCATTGTTAACACAGATACAGACAGACAAAAGATACAAATCCGAATCCCGGGAAAAAAACCCAATAAATAATAATAATTATTTATTAATAATAAATAATAATAATTATTTATTAATAATAATAATATAATAATTATTATTATGAACAATACAAATAAAAATATGTTTTAAAACGTTTTTAAAACAAAACAAACAAAAAACTAAATAAAGTGAAAAAAACATGTAAAACAAAAGTATCAATTATAAAATAATTATATGTATATCATAAATTATATGTAAATTAAATGTAAAATCATATGTAGCATCATACACATTTATTAACTGTATAAAGGACTATATGGTATATATAATTATATTATTATTATGAAAATATTGATAAATAAAACAAATGAAGAATAACAACATATATAAATAAATAAATAAATAAATAGTTTAACAGCACTTGAAAAAAAAAAACAAGTTTCAACAAAGCAAGGATGGGAGTTTAAAAAAAATGAATTTTCAAATTGGACAAATAAAGTCAAAAGGAACTCAGGAAAAGGTAGAAAATAAAACAATAAAATTGAATGAAATGAATAATCTTTTTTTTCCTGACTATACTTTGTACATTTTATTGATGATTTAAATCGTAAATGAAACCTGTGTCGTGCTGCCTTTTCAGTCTGCATCAAACTGGGTCTGAGTGTAACGGTGGAGAAGCAGAGCTAACGCTGCAGCCTCTCTGGATTTCTGGAATCAACTGGTCGGTTTTTGTTGAGTCCACAACCATCTGAGGGGAAACAGAAAGCGGTTTGTCTTCCTTCCCTGAGCTGTTTCTCTTGGCCGCCGCCAACTGGCCGCCGAAGCTTCTGCGCGTCCCTGGCTTGCACAAACACCGCCAGAGAGTGCGAGTCTGCCAGCGCTCTGACGGGGATGAAACGGCGAGTGCTGGCCGACGCTTGCAGAGAACGGTGTGAGCTGCTCGCCATGTTTGATGCTTTCAAACTAGCAGACGAACCGAAATAGAAAACAAAGGACTCGCCGAAACACGCTTAGCAAACAGACGTGGAAACGGTTCAGCAAAAACACCAGGACCAGTCCCGAGTCCAATCGCTCTCCTGGGTTTGTGTGACTCAGTGCATCAGTCTTGTGACTCACAGTGATTCACTCTCTGCCAGACTCTGAATCCTGTTGAGTCAGATGAGGATTCACTCAAACATGTGCGACACAGTGAGTCCAGCTGGACCTGCTTCCTGTCGATCTGATTCCAAATACTCATCCACGTCATACGGGCGTCTACTTCCTGTCCGCCAACTTTCGTCTCTGTGACTCACTTAAAATTGTGCAACTCTGTTTTCAGGATTCTGAATCCCTTCCTGTCACACAGAAGGAAATGTGCAACGCAGTTAGACCAGTCCTACGTCATATCTCAGGTGCATGGACTCATCTGGGTGTGTGAGACTCATAAACTGGACCTTCTACACCTGTTTCAAAGACTCACCATGATATCAGGGACTCACATCCTGCCAACTGACTCACACGAATGTGTGATCCCATGATTCCTCACCGCTTCCTGTCGACTGAGTCGACTGGATTCTCTTGGATGTGTGATCCCAGTTTACTTCATATCAACAGCAACTAACCAAGCCTCAGACTCATTTGGCTATGTGGGACTCATTGACACCACAGATCGGATCAAAATATGACAAAGATGTTTTGGCTCCTTTCAGACAGTCTGAGAGGAGGCTCTCTCAATTTGACTCAAAGATTCGGTGACTCAGAACCACTTCTATGGAACTAGCGGGTAAGTATCGAGCAGCTCACAGTACTAAGACTGAGATGGTTTTGACTAAGAGTCACACAAACACCTAGACTCATTCAGATGTTGCGGACTCACAAAAACTTCCTGTCTAACGTTTGATTCAGACTGGGTGTACAAGGAGCCCTCTAGCGGATACAAGATTTCAACAGCGTTCAAGATAGTTTATCGCACTTCTCTGCATGTGTAGGACTCACTGGTTTATTGACTGACTCACTCATAGCCAGCAGCCAGACTGAGTCATCACCTCTTTATAGTCACTGTCTTGGTGATGTGTCCGACTCGTTGATACGTGTGACTCTAACAGGACCGAGGAACGACACAGATGACACAGAGACTCGTGTCTGACAGACCAGCTCAGACACGTTGAATGAGTCAGTGTCAAGTCACCTGAAGCCAATGACGTGTCTTCACGCCTTCCTGAAACATCACATGACTCCCGACTCGGCCTCACACACATCAAGTCGCGCGAGTCACATTTCCCACCAGAGTTCCTCCATTCCGCTGCAAAGGTTCACATTTCCCCGTTTTACATTTGAGGCAGAGTAAAAAAAAGCCCCTCTTGATTTCCACCAGGACTTTTGCATCAAACAAGCGTTTCATCTCTGTTTATCAGTCCCTCCCATGGTTTTGGGGATAATTGCGGAGTCTGGTTGCTGGCAGAATGCTTATTAGCGCCTCGCTGGGCTGAGCGACGGATGAAAAAACCCGAGTCGTCACCGAAGATGAGAAAAACCCTGCAGCACTTTGACGTGTGTGGACTGCATCTGACATACAAATTGTAGTCTCACACACACACACACACACACACACACACACACACACAACAGCAGCGGAGATTAGAAGCAGCTCCTTCTATCACGGCTCACACACAGCTCAGAGTTCATCACCGCGGGGCGCGTGTTCGCGTATTATCTTCCTGCCTGTTAGTGCTGATGTTTAAGTGCAGCCCAGATCCAAGAGAGCGGCAGGGAAAGCAGGAGGTGAGCTGAGGTCAGGAGAGGAGGGCGGGCGGGGGGGAGGCGTCCTGGAGCTCCGGTCCTCACTGGAGGGGAGTGACGCAGCAGCTCCACCTGCCGCTGTCAAATGACTTTCCTCCGGTGAGCGGCGGCTTCAGCTGACATCTTTCATGCTCCATTTTCAGCTTCATTCACTTATTTGTGAGATTTTGTTTTTACATGTTTGAGTCGTCTTTCAAATACAGTTTATAATTTAATAAAAACACAGTGATGCTGTGTTGACACAGTTCTGTATTTGTTCGCTATTGTAGAGCAAAACCCAGAAAAAAGCTATAAATGGAAAAAAAAATGAAAAAAAAGTGAAGAAAAAAATGGCCCAAAAAGTGGGGAAAAAATAACAAGGGAAAACAACAAGGGAATAATTTTGCAAAGGCTTCTTTTAGGAAATGAGAGAAAATGGGGGGAAGTTTTTATTTATTTTTTAATTATATTTTTTAAACCACAAATTCAATATAATTAAATAAAGAACATGCTCAACAAAAAATATTCTGCCAGTCTAAGTATATACACTTATGACTACTTAAATACATAATAATAATCATAATACATTTCATAAAATACTCATGAAAATTAAAATAGCGTTTTGAAAACAAAATAAACTAAAAACAAACCAACAAAAATTATACAAAACAAGTAGGACAAAGAATATAAAAAATAATAATAAAAATATCCATTAAACAAAGGAAGAAGCTATTGATAGATTGGAAAATCGTGATCAGAGTGTAAGCGCAGGACTAATATTCAGTTGTGATGGGCAACATTTCAATTCCAGCTCAAACCAAGACTGCCCTCTAGTGGGCGCTGAGAACATGGTCACTGTTTCATGAAGCCTCACCGGCCCATCGCATCACAACAGCAGTGGAAACCCTCAGCAGGATGAATGTAGCTGAACGTGGCATTAGAAAAAGGCTGTTAAAAACTAGGTGATTCGTCGATCAAAAGCTCTTTGCCAAATGTCCAGGTAAAACTGAAAACCACACGAAAGGCCGGGGTCAGATCCGGCTTCAATAGAACTTTGAACCATGGAGCAACACTGAGAAATGTGGCAGGTCGGATGTGTTGGCTTGAAAGAAGCACCGCGACACCAGCACAAGCTACAAGGACCCAGACTCAAAGGAGGTCGGGTGCTGGCGCGAGTGCGAGTCGAGCGCTGGCGTCTTCCTCACGAGACACGCGGGGCAGCGACGAGAGGTGGACCACCAGGCTCGCGGGTGGCCCGCGTGTTTGTGTGCTAATGGAGTAATGACAGCCTCGGTTTCAGAGCTCGCCGACGCGCTCCACTTAATTAGCGGCTCATGAAATTACAGTCGTGCGCGCTCGGCCCCGCAACGCGACAGACATACAGATTCTGCTGAAGAGCCGCAGCAGAGAGGAGGCGCTCACGAGCAGCAACAGAGTCACGCTGCCTTTGACTGGCCTGAGGTGAAGAAGGTCCGCTGTCTCTCATCCAATTCTCAAACACAACTTTTTCATTGATATTTTTAGTATTATTCTGTGTGAACTGTTTTGGAGTGCAATTTTCTTCTAAGTACTTTTTTTTATTAATATGCCCTCAAACTCTTATTTTATCGTAAACCTTTTTCTTTACTGTAAGTAAATATTAATGATTATAGATATATTTTTTAACATCAATTCACTTATAATTAAAAATAATTTATAATTTTTTATTATAAAATGTACACTTTTTCAGCCAGCAAAACAATTTCTTACTTATTTTTGATTTATTTATTTTTGTTTTTGATGAAATGTTTTGTCCATTATTCTTTATTTACAATGAACAATTTCCAAGAAATTTTGTTGCTAAAATGTATTTGAAATTTGACGTTCTATCTATCTATCTATCTATCTATCTATCTATCTATCATCCATCTATCTATCTATCTATCTATCTATCTGTCTGTCTGTCTGTCTGTCTGTCTGTCTGTCTGTCTGTCTGTCTGTCTGTCTGTCCGTCCGTCCGTCCGTCCGCCCGCCCGCCCGCCCGTCCGTCCGTCCGTCCGTCCATCCATCCATCCATCCATCTATCTATCTATCTATCTATCTATCATCCATCTATCTATCTATCTATCTATCTATCTATCTATCTATCTATCTATCTGTCTGTCTGTCTGTCTATCTATCTATCTATCTATCGATCTATCTATCCAACATCAATCCATCAATCTATCTATCTATCTATCTATCTATCTATCTATCTATCTATCTGTCTGTCTGTCTGTCTGTCTGTCTGTCTGTCTGTCTGTCTGTCTGTCTATCTATCTATCTATCTATCTATCTATCTATCTATCCAACATCAATCCATCTATCTATCTATCTATCTATCTATCTATCCACATTTGTTTGACTGCGGTTCTCCAGGGCTCCAGCAGGTGTCACTAGGCCTGAAACAAGTGTTGCTTCTTGCCTAATCCTTATGTTCCTGTCGTGAACATCAGGAGCTCCAGTCCACATCGAAGCATGAATAATGACATTTTCCCACCTAGCTCACAGTGAAACAGCCAGTCTCGGACTGTTTGTTTGCTGTAATTCCTGAGCGGAAGCAAAACAGCTTCTGCCGTCGGCCTCATATCTAATTCATGTCCTGTATGGCGGCGCTGCAGCGGGCAGCTTTCGCCACGGACGCACAGGAAATGTCGTGTAAATGACCATAAATATTAAGGCGCCACACAGCCGCGTGCTGGATTCCCATTTTCTCTGCTGTGTGGGTAGCTGCGCAGCGTTTACAGGAAATGGCTGTAAGCAAGCGTGTCCGCGCCGCGGCGCAAATGGCCGAACTGTCAGCATAACAAGTATTCACATTCATCTAGCCCACGCTTCCACATGCGCCGGCACATTTGCTGTAGCAGGACGCTAAATGAGTCGGGCGGACGTAAACATCGCCCGCTCTTCTTTGGTCCACACGTGATGATGGTCCGTCACCACCAGGGCGTACGTCAGGACAAAATGCTTGTTATTATCCCGACACATTCGTGAGCGAAGAAGAAAATGGCCGCTTTTCACCAGTTGCCTTTCAGGTCTGAGATCGACACAGGTCACTGTGGTTTCGACTCCTGCGCTCCAAACCTCAGGGCCCCAAAATAGACGCGATAAAGAGTGATGCGTTCAGGGGCTGTCAGTAGAGTAGTGGGAGATTCTGGTGGTGGGTCCTCAGTTGCGTTGAAAGACTTTGGAACTCCTAGTGTTATTACACTTGGACTCACAATAATAAAATAATAATAATAATCCTGACATTCATCCTGACCCTCGATCAACATTGACTCGCAGTTTATCTTTATTTTATTTTATATATTTGGCATCGAGACAGTGCTGTTTTTCACTATTAAATGTAAAAGTAGTTTTTATTAAAGTTATTATTACATGTTTTAAAATTTCTATTGATAATAGCTATGACTTTTTTCTGAGATTTCTGTTATTTATTTATTTTTTTTTGTATTAATTAATTTATTTTATTATTGGTTTATCAAAACAATAACAATGTTTACATGTCACAATCCTCATCTTCAAAATTCTGTTTCCAGAAAGATGTACTCTAAACTGTAGTCACTTTTTAAAATGTTAAAATAATAATAATAATATTTATTTACTTTTAAATGTAGCCATTAGCGCTGAGATTATGTGTCAGCGTTAGCGGATGTTGTCGAACGGCGTCTTGTTAATTGCTGGCAGGACAAATGTGGGTTGTTAATGTCGAACAGTTTGAGTGTTGTGTTTTCTTATTCATTCATACAGCGCGAGGCGCTGACGGCGGCGCTGGGGAAGCCCTTGTTATTCTGACAGTCAGCGAAGGAACGAGGCAAAACACAACAACAAATCCAACCTCAGCGGAAGACGAGCTTCTCATCCAAGCAACTGGACTGAACACAAGGGGGCGCTGCAGCCGAGGAGCCGAACCAGCTGGCTTTCCAAATCATTCCCCAAATCTGTTCCAATCCATCCCGCGCTCCATCCAATTACGCCAATCTGAATCACATTCTGCTGCGGAACACTGGCGAGTGAACATCATGGCGGATGAGCGTAATCAGATCAGCGCCGACAAAGTTAGATCCCATTTTCCACTTTTCAAATGCGTCGCTCTCCAGCGCAGATGAAGAACGGTGATTACTGACATGAGATAAACAAGAGTTTCCTCCGGGCGCAGCGTGTTGATGACGGAATCACCGCCAGAGTCCCCGGACGGCTGGGATTATGGCATCAATCTGCCGCGCAGCGGTGCCTTCACGACCGCCCGGTCATGTGGAGCCGCATGATGAATTGGAACACAAATGAAAAGGCGAAATACAGATGGCAGTTAATAAGTTGTGGGGACACTTGTTCACCAGAGAGCATAGCTTTACTTCTTCTTCCTTGTAAAGTCAGCAAAGAAGTTCAACGGTGCATTCCATTTCCCTTGCAAGTTGGAACTCGGCGCTGGGAAGAGATGTTACTGCTGAGATCAGCAGGTTCCAGTACCCAAAGTGGGAAGTCCTCCAGGCTAGAGATAGCCACTGTTAGCACAGTCCACATTGTAGTTCGCATATACAGCGTGACTGTACATGACTATTAAAAGTTACACTACAGAAATATTTCTTAATATCTGCGTTGAACTATGCTATACATTTAGCGGGAGAGGAAACAAGTTAAGAGCTCAATCCACTGCAACCATCTTTGTGAACTCAGGACGGAGGGGGTGGAGCTTAGAATTTCCCACCTCCGAAGATAACTGGAACGCACCACACGGTTCTCCTGCTTAAATAATATTTTATGCCAGACACTTTGGAATATCCATCAGATTTTCAAAGCTTTGAGCGGTTCATTCGTGTTACTCTTTATGTGGTCCACATAAGTACTTTTTCATCATTCATTAGTATTTCAATTCTATATATAACTTGGTATGTTCTCTTTTACTCCATTTTATGACTCTGTTTTCATTTCCCCGATAGCTATTAATAGCAATATGGAAATGTTGAGTTAAATTTAATAATTTTCTTTAAATAATATTTTAAAAGTAAGTACAAATTCTAACAGTATTTGTCCCTCAAAATAAATAAAAAAAAATTGCTAAAATAAAAAATATGCTGGATATATTCTCAGAAAACGTAGGTCTCCTTCTTCTCCCTTGTAAAATGTCCACGTACAAGTTTATGTTTCCTGAATTTGTCCCAAATGTGTGCAGATTTAGAAGCTTGGAGCGCTACATTTTGTGTGCTGCGGCACAACTCTTACTACTAGTGCTGCTATTATCTTAGCTAGTTTTGCTAGCATTTTATCTGGAGTTTCAGAAACTTCTTTGTCGTTGTCTACCCCATTGACTTCGGGGGCACCAGTCCAGCACGAGCTACACACGGCGCGCACGCAGACAAGTCGTGCCAGAAGACACAAGCTAGCTTCCCAGTCCGCACCTCCAGAAGACCGACGTCAGTGCAGAGGGGAAGCTGTGCGTGTTACACGTCGGTTCTTCCAAGTCCCAACAGTTCACAGAGCTGCTGCGCAAATAAACCCGCCAATCTGCTTTTTCTCCCTCGAACATCTGATGTTATTTGCCGACGATTTAAAAACCTAATTACAGGAAGCTTTCACATCATAAATGAGCAGCGTGCGGCAGCTTGGGCGCTAATGTGCTCCCCATAATTGTTCTTTTTTGGGGGATAAGCTGGAAAATACAGTCACAGGCAGAGGATCACGGAAAACTGATGCACAGCTGTTCGGGATTCCAGATTCCTGAAATACGACGCTGCTTTTCAGCGTCGGAAATGTTGTGCGATAACCATCCCAGGAATAAATAAGAGGCAGAGGAGCACTCTTTTGTGACTCGCTCACATCTGTGCATTGGTATGGAGATGTGCGCACCAGGGGGTCTCAACCTTTCTGATCTCTGGGCCCACCTTTCCCAGAACAAACGGACCCGGGGCCCATTCAAGGAACAGAACTGAGTCATGACTCTTGATTTCATTTGTGATCAACGACCATATTTAACCACATTCAATCCTCAAAACCTTGTGAAATGACGTGAAACCATGTGATCATTGCAAATATATTTGTCATCGAAAAGTCCATCCAGCAGCAGAACCATGTGCGAGTCATATTCATCACATTTTCTGATGAAAAATAGAAAAAAATAGACCTGATGCAAAATGTTGAGAAAATTGGAAAAACTGCATCAAATTCTGAATAAAATAAATATAATAAATGCATGTCTAAATATCGTAAAATAAAAATAATATATTTTATTTAAACTCCACAGAAGATATAAGTAAAGTGCAAATGAAAGTATCGCCATAAAATGTTACAAAACTGCTTCGACAGGTGCTTTCACGAATAGATTTTCTCACTTCTCTATAGTTGGTAACTATCACAGATCTGATACACTACTGCCACCATACGTGGCTCATGTATTAAAACTGAGCGTCTCACGGCCCAGAGGTGTAAAACAAAAAAACCTCTAGCGGCCCTCGAAGGGGCGCTCGCGGCCCAACCATGGGTCCCAGCCCTCTGGTTAAGCATCACTGGGGTAGACAACATACATGTATCGACAGCTGTTTTGGTGCCCAGTGATGAAAGTCGCTCAACTTTGCTGATGGATTTAAAGATGAGGGTTTTTCCATCGGGGCAGTTTTATTTGTCGCTGAAAAGGTCAGGCCGTGTCCCGCAGGTTTTCTGTCGGGAGCTGGAGGCCATGTTGAAACCAGAGAAACGATCAATGATGAGATGTTTAAAGATGATCGTCGCCACTTGGATCGAAGACATCACCGTCGTCCCCAGGAGGAGGATCATTGTCCCGACCCGGCTCCTCCGGGACCACCACTAATCCGAACTCTGGCCTCGCCGATCAATCGGAACTTCAGCTCGCACGCCGGACGCCAGCGGAGAACAAAAGCCAGGGTGCAGATGGGGCGCAGGGAGCTGCAGACATCGAGGCGTGGATCTGGAGGAGACAGGGTTCCTCCCTCCACCACGGGCCGGTCCGCTCCCGCCGATTGATTTCCCATCAGTTCTGTATCCCTGATAACCGCATGCCTGGAGGGGCTGCAGCGC
The DNA here is from genome assembly GCF_027744825.2 of Synchiropus splendidus. Taxonomy (NCBI): domain Eukaryota; kingdom Metazoa; phylum Chordata; class Actinopteri; order Syngnathiformes; family Callionymidae; genus Synchiropus; species Synchiropus splendidus. The sequence goes on from NC_071345.1 coordinate 2,937,709, forward strand.
CTCCTATATTTCACCACTACATTCCTGCTGGACAGGGCCCGGGCCTGTGGGAGCTTGTGCCGGCGACTCGTGCTGCACTGAGAACCTCCCCGTCGTGTGAGGTGACATTCAGTCTCTCATTCTCTCACTACACTTTCAACTGCTGTCTTCAATATGATGAGACGGCAGTTCATGGATGGACATCATTCGTCATCGTTCATCTCAGACTGCAGAGAAAGAAAGTGAATTTCTTTAGATGCTAATTATATTATACTAAAGATACACTAAATAATATATAAATTAATTTATCTGATTAATGAGTAATTCATTGATGAACGACATTCGCAATATTTCATATCTCAGCATCACTTCAGACATGATAATATGATGATATGATAAAACTGTGTCAACAGTTTCATGTCACTTACATGGCATTAAAATCAGATCATTTTCTGTTTGGGCTTCTGCCTCATTGGCACATTAGACACGAGTTTTTTTACTTTTTAGTTTTCTGCTTTTTAACTGATTTATATCTACATATATATTTTTTTAGCTAGCCACTAGCATTTTCCACACTCTAGGAATTTTTTTTGCTAAAATAAATTTCTTTTTTTTTTTTTTTTGGTTAATTTTTCATGCTATATTCTGTTAAAATTTTGTGAAGTGGTTAGCATTGCCACCTCACAGCAAAGTCACATGTTTAAGCCCAGCCGGCGCAAACCTCGGACCGATTCCACTGCCTCCATGCGGCATGTGCGGCACCATATTTCCTCCTTGTTGAGAGTCATGTGCATGAAGGATCCTGAATCCATTCCTAAATGTCCAAATCCCCATGATTCAAATGTAGAATACACGGAACTAAAAAGCGGAGCTCACGAGCGCAGCGTCACACGAACACCATACGGGGCGGAGGTAAACAAACATGGCCGACCTCCAGATCCATCTCTCTCCAGGCTGTTTCTGAACAGATCAGCAGCTACAGCCTCTCAAACTTCGCCCGTCCAAACCTCCGCCAGGCTCCGCCCTTGTGAGGAGCCCCGTAACAAGGAGTGCTCACTACATGCTGCCAGCTCGGAAACAAGTCACGCAACATTTATTGTCTCGTCGTGTTTTTTGTCTTATTTGTTTATTAGTATTTTTGGGGTGGAGGGGTCTAGAATGGAAGCTTTTTTCAGCCAAAATAAAGACTGTACATGCTATGTCATGTTGTTCTACCGCGACCACAGCTTTCACTGCACTTGCTGATTTTCCCTGGGCACTCTGGTTTCCTCCCACAGTCCAAGAACACGGTGATTCCTTCATGTTAGAATTGTCCCTGTGTTTGAGTGACGTGTCTGTCTGTGACTTGGGAAAGTGGGGGTGACCCCCGCCTCACACCCTATAGCTGAGCAGCATCAAGCGCTAGGAGGAGAGGAAATGACTGTCAGTGAACGCCATGGTTTGGTTACACAAGGTTGAGGGTGGGTTCAAATCCCCGTCGACTACAATCTCAGACCATCAAATGTCAACATCTCAGGCGGCGACCTGACGAGAGAACAAATGACCACGTCACGGAGAAATTTCAATGTCTATTCCCCGCTAAGTCCCCAGCGCTGGCACTCCCACGCCGACGCGCAGATAAACTTCTTATCTTCTGTGCGGAGCCAACATGCTTCGCTGCTGGAGTAACCGAGCTCCAAGCTGTGACCTTTCCAATCTGTGTTTTCCACCAAAGCCTCCTCACACTTATCCTAGCGTTCCGCCTGCCGGGACGCTGCCGACCAAATCTCACCTCAGATCTTGCTCCTCGAAGCCGCTAATCTCCGAGTGGATTGTTTTTTTTTAAAAGCTCACCGTAATTAACGGTTAAAAGGCAGTGAAATTTCTGGCTCCTGTGGGAGGCAACAATCCTTTAATTGAATGAGGTGGACGTGTGAACGCTCGGCTGCCTCTCCTCTTTTTTCTATTTACGTTTCTCGTGTCAGGAGTTTATCTTGGCGGTCCCCTTTACACTTGCCAGTCTGGAGTATTTTGGACATTTGCACGCGCCGTGATTAGAAGAACGCGGCGCCGACATTAGCATAGATCATGTAGCCATAAAACAGGGCTTGCTAACAAGGTTGGGATTTTTCATCTAGCATTCAGGAGTATAGTTTCAAAGTATTTTCCAGGGTCAACATGTGACGGCCCGTGGCTGCTTTCCCCCTCCGCCCCGTTATTGTACATCGTGGCAGCTATCGATCGCCGCTGCCGTCCGGCCATTGATTGGAGAGGGCGCCATTATGTCAGGGAGATTATAGCCCTGCACAGCACCCCTCCCTCCCCCCCCTTCTGGAGCTGAGGAGCTTTTTTTGCATCATGATGCCAGAGCAGCTGTGTTTCAGCTAATGATGGGGAGAAGACGCCGGCGCCGCAGCCGCGCGCCACCTCACTCGGAGTCGCTCCCAGTTATCAGCGCGGTTTCATATTCTCTGTGACAGCTATTGCTTTCCACGTCGCCTCTGCTTGATCAGTCAAATTGACCACGATGCGGAGGGGAAGAGGGAAGCGGGGGAGTTTTAGGGCCATGGGATGATTGGCCGAGCGAGGAGGGGGGAGCCTGCTCACTGGTGCTAAAACCAGGCTGTCGTGTATTTATAGCAATATGGGATATAATTGACTTCCTAGCAGGGGCCTGAATTTTAAGAGCGTCGTAAATGGGTTCTGTGGCCCGCAGACACACCAGCCAATGGCACAAAAGGCATGTAAGGCTCATGAAACGCAAATCAGCAGGCAATCTGCAATGCTAAATAAATTGGCAGTGGAGTCAGTGCTGCTGCACGTCGGAGAGAAGCACCTCTTCTGTGGCATGAACCTGGGTTTACCATTGATGCCGACATGTTCGAGGTATTGAGGCCACCCTTTCACACGTTCAGTCTGCAAATGATAACTGATGTGGTGCTACGCAACAGTCTCCTTGACAACCCTTCCTCCAGTTCCCTCCCTGTCCCAGTTGGGCCAGGCCCGACACTAAGTTTGGGGTCTCAAGATGATCTACAGGGGTAGCCGTGGGTGCGGGTTTTTGCTCACATGGCTTAACCATCCAGATGAGACATATTCTTCAGTCACCGGATTGGAGAGAAGGTGATCGTGAGAGCAAAAACCTGCACCCACTGTGGTGTTTTAAGGAATGGTTTAAGACCCCTGGTGTAGAAAATGGCCGAGCTTCTCTACCCAGTAGTGAGGCCCCTGAATCTTGGTGAAGAAGCCCTGCCAAATAAGAGGGAGAGTCATCCATCCAGAAGCCTCCACCCAGATGGACACGCAGGGAACACCTTGCCATGGTGGACCATCAGAGATTGTAAGGGTTGTAGAACCTTCCAATGCATCCATTCCAATCCTCCAGGGTAGTTTCTCCTCCCACCTCTATGGCAGGTACCTCCTCCAGCTCTTGTGGGAACGCCAAAGGATTAAATCTGTCCGGCGGAGGCCTGAACTACTACAAATGGCTTCCCTTGAGCTGTGGCTCCACGAGGATATCAGACCTGTCTCTACGGAAAACCAGCTGCAGCGAAGCCAAATCATTAAAACCCTTGTTCCAGGCCTCTCTGAGGAGCCAGAGCTTCTGGGGCGCAACATAGTCAAAGGATGAAACCAGTCATTCCAGGAGCCTCGTCTCAGTTGGAGAGGCCTGGGCCACCTCAGGATACACTGGACCCTGAAGAATGCCAGACCACTTCTCACAGCCGCAACTTCCATGTTCATAAATATTGATCATTTCGGCTGTTATCTTCTCCATCACTTTGCTCCGCTGCTGTTGCAATGATGAGAATCCTCACCTCTGCCACAGCTAAATTAGTTTTGTATCTTACTAAGCATCAGAGATCTCAGAGATACAAGCAAACAGCCGGATCATTTCATATATTTTCATCCAAAACACGGACAAGGCTTCACGGGTCATTTTGAGCATCTGCTTGCTGAAGACTGTGTTGACAGGAAAATACAAGTTTTGAAAGGAGCATTGGTTTTCTGGCCAAGCTCACAAAGAAGGGTCGGCTACATGAATTCTTGGTTCGGCGCCATGCAAGCGTGTTTAGAGTAGGTTGGTATTTCAAGTGTGCCAACCCAACCACACAACAAGTGAATCTTGAAGTGAGTTTTGAATGCCTCAGTGTAGTCGGGGCGGAGCGGATCCCCGGTTTGGTCAAGAGCTTCTCTTTGCCTGAGGTGAACTGCCAGGCCTGCGAGCGTGAAGAGCTGAGACAAGAGAGAAAGCTCTCTACTGTCCGGTGGATTTCTACTCTCACCTCTGCAGTCACCCCAAGAACACGGGTTTTTTCGTCAACCAGGAGAGACTCAGAGCAGAACCATTGCTTGTCAAGACTCAGGGCGTCTCCTGGAGAGATTCCGTCTCTCACGTCACGTCAAGGTGCAGGGTATGTTTTGTTTAAAGGGTAGAAATTAGACCCAAGGTGGGGATTTGGGCTGTGCCGACACAACGCCGCATCTGATTTGTGAACAGCCCTTGTTGTTTATTCATGACTTCTATTTATTTATTTTTTTACTGTTTTTATGTATTTATATTTTTTATTCTGTTCATTATTGCACCATGTACCAAGGCACTTTCCTAGTTGGTGGGATCCTCACCGTCATTGGCAATAAAGCTTGTTCTGATTCTGATTCTGATGGGTGGCTTGACGTTGGACCGATACTCATCCAGGACAAAAGAGCTAAATGTTCATTGTGTTGTGAGTCAGCTGGAACCCAACTGGATAGAGTTTACTTGTGAACCAGTCAACGTGACTCAGGAGACTCACTGACACATGAGCCAATTCCACGAGTCCGATTCAGCTCCACTTCCTGTCTAGTAACTAGAGTCCCAGAAACTCATCTACATGCTATTCAGATAATTCCAACTTCACGTGAAAGTGTTGCCATTCTCAGGGAGCCCCCTGGTGGTCACCAACAACATAAATACAGCATAGCCACCACACATAAGACAGACCTCGGCAAAGTGTGTGGCCCGATGCCTATATTTTTGTGGCCCTTTTGACATAAGACTAAAACCATAACAGATATGTTGTGATGTTTCTGCTTATTTGCTTCTTTCTCTTTTAGTCACCGCCACCACTTGAGCCGTAAATATTGCATGTTCTTGTTTCAATACTAAAACTTTCATTGGCCATTTTTGTGTTTTTCTTCTTGCTCAAAATACATTGAAGGATTTAAAATAAATAGCCTTTTTATATTGAACGTCAGGTCCATAGTTAGGTTGATTTACATTAAAATGAAGTGCATATGAAATGAAATATTTCAATACTTATCATCACATATTTACACTTCTTACTATCCTTCCAACTTGGGTCAACTTGTCCTTGTTACTTAAGTCTATATTGAGGATATTTTTCCGTCATGTTTTGTAGTCATCGCAGTCTTTCTTTTCATGATGGCCCCTCACTACAGTTACAGTTACTAATGTGGCCCTTGCCCACCGCTGATATAAGATGTGTGAGTGATGTTTTCATTCAGTAGCTCAGCAGATCAACTGCTCCACCTGCAATAGTCAGACTCGGTGGTGCATGTTAGCATATGTGCTAAGAGCGTGTCTCTTCAAGGATGTAAATTCATTGTCCGGCTCACACCGCTAGCCTCGGCCTGTCGAGGCGGTTTGGGAGGCAGTTACGGGCGACTGACCTCTGTCGGGCCACTATTCACATTCAAATTCAAGCTGTGTTTATTGGATAATAAATTGAGCATGAAAGATTAATTTGCATTTCGAGATATAGAGGCGGTGTCTATACAGCGCCAGCCGCCGCCTCATGGCCCAGAAGCAGCACGCGGACTCTCTGCGTTTCTTCCAAGCACGCTGGAGTGAAACCTCGTGGCAACATCTCCGCAACGTTCCACCCACTGACTCCCCGTCACTCACCGCCCGAGCCGGCGCATCAGACGCGCTGGCTGTCGAGAGCGATCTCACGTGCACGGTAATCACAATCCTAATTGACATCGTTGAAATCCAGTCCCTGGAAGGACCCCAGAACGAGCCTTTACAAGGCATCAGTCTGGCCAGGACGCTCTTCACTCCTGCGTGTGGAAACCGCTGGAATGATGCATGAGGCCCGGAGGACACGGCGGGCGGGTGGCCCCGTCCAATCCCAGCAACAGTCGAGTAAAGGTCGCATGTTTAATCCCGGCTAACGGCTAATGAGCTGCTGGGATTACAAGGCTGCTCGCGCAGGAACCTTAAAGGACGAGAGGCTGCTATTTTAGGAGGAGAAAGTTTTGCTGCTCGTGGCGAAGCTTTTAATAATTCAAGTTCACATTACATTATTGAATAAACCTCATTTGAGATTCCGTTCACCTCAAGAAAATACGACCGTTGACCGACCAAACCTGGCGTTTCCGAGGGTTAAAATGGAGCTTGATGGAATTCACACACAGAAAAGTTGTCAACACACACACACACATTTGTGGGGACCACTCATTGCCATAACGCTTTCGCTGGTGTCTCATCCTGAACCAAACCATCCAACCTGAACCAGGAGCCCACAAAGGCATAAGGTCCTCACTAGTAGGTGTTGAGTCAAGAATTGGTCCCCACAAGTGAAGATTAACCAGGTACACACACTCATCAACAAACAACTTTGCACACTCACATCAGCTTTGCAACAACAAACACTAAAACACACTCACTACATCTTAAACCTTCAGAAATCATGGCACAGAGCACGATCACAAACACAAGAACCACACAACAGTCCGAAATTTAGACAACAAAATCCTTGCAAAACCGACCAGCAAACCTCTATTACTTCTTTTCATAGATAGCACACACTTGAAAACCTGGATGGGCATCGCAACACAACCATCCAATACACATGGCTAACCTGAACCAGGACCGGGGCCAAAGATACACCTAATTCAAATGACCTTAACCTAGTGGGTACAGGCAAAAATGTCCCCACAAGCAGGTGTATTTCCAAGAATTGGGCCCCACAAGTATGGCTGAAGCAGGTACACACATAGAGGTTTAAAAAAAAAACCCACATAAAACTGAACACACCGTGGAACACAGTCATTTAGAGCCAAAGCGTGCGCACACACGCAGATTCACTTCAGCACGCCCAACACACACACACACACACGCAAACCAGGACACACACAGTGTCGCACACACAAACTCGGATGGAGAGAATCACACACACACACACACACACACACACACACTCATGTAAACCGTAACAGTTGAACGTATTAGACAACCAAAAGCTCGTGTGCGTCTCACACACCTGTCCACGCACACGCACACGCACGGTGTGAGGTGGGGGTTCAGGGCTTTGCGGCTGTCAGCCCCCACCCACACCCCTCCCTCCGACCCGGTTCGGGCGCGTGGGCCGACGATTCCGCTCGATGGCGCACGCGCCTCGGATGGCAGCGCGCAGGCGCCGACCCCTCTCGCACCACGGCTCCCGAGAACAGGCTCGAGCTCACTCTTTTCGACTCACGAGTCTCGTAAACCAGCATCTTGGGGGGGCCCCCATGACGTGGGCGCGCGCCGCCGCACCGAAAACACCAAGCTGAAGAAAAGTGATAACCGGCGTGAAAGGCGCGTCTCGTGTCCAAAGTAAAGTGCGCCCTCCGCCGCCGCTGCTGCAGCCTCTCAAGTCCGGACTGCTCTCGCCTCAGTCCGCCTCCATCTCCCCCCCCCCCAACACGGACAGATGTGCTCAACTCTTACCTCGCTCGCTGTCCGTCCAGGAGGCGGAAGTCCCCGCTACAATCCGCAGATAAGTTCACATCCAATACAATCCCATCCGAGGCGCAGCGCGGTGCGGACGAGCGAGTCGGAAGCCGAGGTGTCGCCGGGCGGCTGCGCGGAGCTGCTGTGCCGAGAGCGACTGCCGCGGCTCCGCTCTGCCCCCCTTCACTCCCTCCCCCCTCTCTCTCTCCCGCTCGCTCATCAATCCTCTCCATCAATCACCTCGCTACAAGCTCTCTCTGCACTCACTCCGCAAAAATCCGCTTCCTCCCGCTCACGGATCGATCACGGCGTTTTCCCCCCAAAAAACCGTCCACCACCTGCACACGGATGGGTTTCAATGAGCCACGGAGTTTTGATTGAGAGCGAAGTTGTCATGCAGAAATGACGAGGACGTGATGCATTCAAGGACCGAGAGTCCGCCACCGGCAGTCGGACACCTGAATGCAGCACATTTTATATTATCTTTCTCGTTTTCATTTTTGTAATTTACAATCAATTCGTTTTAAAAACCTTTAATTTTACTTGATATATTTTCACTTTATTGTATTACCTTCAATTTTCCTCATTTCCATCATTTTTTTTCTGATAAAAATTATTTCCATTTATAAATACACAGTGGTACCTCAGTTTTCGAACGTCCCGGACTTGGAACAAATCGGAGTTCGTACAAAAATTTCGAGATTTTTTTGCTTCGGATTTCGAACGAAAATCCAGAACTGGAACGCTCCCGGAAGAAGTCGGAAAAAACATAACGTATGTGGACTGATCAGCTGACCCATGACGCGCTCTGTTATTGTGTATAACGCAGCCTCTGTATGCAGACGTGTCCCGTTAGCTACATTTACTGACTGTTTTTTCTTCCTATTGAGGTGTAAAACCTTTCCTGTCTCCGCACTGGACCGTGGTAGAGTAACACAGGGGAGGTGCTGGAGCGCTCACTCCAGGGTTTGATGTCCTGTTGTGGGCTGGAGCTGGGACAGGGATGAGGCGAGTCTGGGACAGAGCGTGACTTGGTTTATGACTTTGTCACAGCCAAACTGCACAGAAGCGCACATTCAGAGCTGGACACGCACCGGGCACCTCTTCACTTCTGGAGAGACGTCACTCACTCGGCAACCCCTCCCACATGCAGCGGCCACACACATAGAGGAACAGCCACCTGCAGCAGACACTCTACATTCACTCCTACAAAAGACTATTTTAAGGCTTGGAACGCATTATTGCTTTTTCCATTTATTATAATGGGAAAAATTGATTTAGATTTCGTACAGTTCGCTTCTCGAACGGCCGTCTGGAACGGATTGTGGTCGAGAACTCAGGTACCACTGTATTTTGTTTTATGCACAATTGTATATTACTTATTTGCGAGATACATTGTACTGAACTGACAACAATTCTTTCCCTAATTGATAATATTTTTGAATCTTTTAATTTTATTTATTTAGGTATTTTGGTTTGTTTACTCAGTTAAGTTGGTTGCCATCTCATCTATGAATACATTTACTTTTTTTGTGAACATAGTGTTTATTTCTTCATATATTATGTTTTTGTCATGTTGACTCTGGTCTATTCTTGTCATTATTATTAGTAGTAGTACGAGCAGTTGTAATTGTTGTTGTATTTACTTGAATTATGGGGAAATTATATTATATATTATATAATGTTGCTCTTTGTTTTTAACAAAAAACTAAATACAAATTCAATCTCAAATTATATGAAAATAAAATTATTTAGAAAATAAATGGCAATATTAATTTAAAAAAGAATATTTCTAAAATAAATAAAACCATATTTTAAAAATAGTCACAATATTTTTTATTTATTTATTATTTTTTTTAAGGATGCAGTACTGGGAGAAATAAGTGGTGATCAGTGCAGAAAAAGAAAGTGAGGAGTTTCTTCCCTCATCTTTCCCTGATTCTCACCCCACAGTTAAAAGTATCCTGCCGAGTCCCCGCCCGCCCCAACAGAACTCTTCGGCTGCGTGAGCTTCACTGGCAGAGACGCAACCAGGAGACGTTCAATTAAATTTAATTAAATACATCAGAGCCAAAAATATCCAGCCGAATATAAGATGAGTCTCATCCCTCTCTCTCCCTCTCTCTCGGTCTCGCTCGCTCGCTCACGCTGATGATGAGTTATGGTCAATTGACTTCTGCAAGAGCAACAGCCATCTGCTCCAGTCACCTCCTGCCCTGCTGTTGTTTCCCTCAGACCAGGTCTGAGACAGAGTTAGCAAAGCTGCATGGATTAGCTGCAAACCAGGACGCCTTTATCAATATGGCCACCTTCCATTCTGATGGAGTTCCCGCAATAAACCATGTCACTTTCCGTGAAACTGAAGGGAAGGTGAGAACAGGGAAAGAGCTGAGCTAGAGGGCACAGATATGGAGCAAGGCTCTGGAGCTGTGGCATCCAGAGACTCGGAGTAGAGCCAGCCATGTTATTTAGGGATCGAACCCAACTCTCTGATGGTCTGGTCAGAATATCCCGTGCTTCCATTAGGAGGAGGCCCCAGGACAAACCCAGGACACGCTGGAGAGACTCAACCTTTCCCTCCTGAGGAGCTGGAGCTGACCTCTGTGGAGGGGGAGGCTTGGGCTTCTTCACGTCCGATGCTGCCCCCATGACGCAAGAATGGATGAACGGTGACTAAACAATACAATACATTGCAAAAAAAAAAAAATCTCAATGAACAGTAAGAGAAAAGTTAACTAAATACATAGAAATATTTGGTGAGTAATATCCACTAGTCTCAGCAGAGATTTAAGCTTTGATTATAAAATAAAAAAAAAAAAAAAAAAAAAAAAAAAATATATATATATATATATATATATATATATATATTTTTTTTTTTTATTCAAAGCTTAACTCTCTAGTGGATATTACACACTAAATATTTCTATGTATTTAGTTAACTTTTCTTTTATATGTATATATATATATTGTTTTAATTTAGAACCCCAAAATGTAAACGGCGGATGCTAACATTAAATTATTATATAATTGGAAAACTAGCTTAAAAAACATGAAAATTGGGAATATACGAATACTACTACTACTACTACTACTACAACTAAAAATAAGACTAATAAGATGAATATTTCTTCTATGCAACAATGAAAACATGAAATAAATAATAAAATAACATAAAAAAATAAATGAAATAGTCATCCTATAAAAAGGAAAAAAAATGTTGCGAAGTAAATTTTAATTCAAAAAAGCACACGCCTTGTTGTTGCAGGAACTGCATTAAATCCAGCGTCTTGGCTTCAGGAGCCAAATCACTCTCCCATTGTTGCAGATTTTAATGAACATATCGATCGTGAGAATCTTCATTTCTGTGGCATCCGATGATTCATTTAAATAATCAAAGGAAAGAACTCACAGTGCTCTCAGCCTGAACCGCCCGTCACAATCATAAACAACGCTTCGAAGACGAGCTCATCGTTTTGAGGAAACATCTCCGGCGAAAAGCGCCGAGCTCAGCATCCTGGAGGCGATATTTCCACGCCTGCTGGCGCGGCGGCCTCTGCACGGCTCCTGCTCTCGCCATTTATAAGTTGTTGAAGGATTCTTCCTGAGAACATTTCACGCTCTTGCGAGAGAGCGGATATTTGTTTTCCTGCTCGGTGGCTGCTGTTGCTTTCTTCTCCTCCGTTTCATCCCGTCTTCCAGCTGCAGAGCCGACTGCTCCTTCGTCTTCCTCTCAGTCCAAACCGCCGCTGAGCCGCCATTGCTCTTGAATGGTGCACCGTTGCTGAGTGGTGAGCAGGCGTTTATCTCTGGTGTGAGAGCATCGCATTATTTTTGCTTTCATCAGCTCGGGAGCCTGGAAGAGACTCACAGCAGAGCTGACCTGGACAAGCCCACACAGTTGAACTCAAGAGGTTTCAGCGAGTGATGCTTCATGAAGCCTCATGTTTCATGAAACAGTCACCTCATTTTCAGAGTCCATCAGCCTAAAAATCTTTGGAATTGAACTACCACACGTCGATCTTAAACCAAGGCTGCCCTCTTGTGGCCTCTGAAAACATGGACTCCGTTTCATGAGGCCTCATCACTGGTTTCAGCTGAAACACCAGACTGGCCATCTTCAGACATGTGCTTGGTGAAACCCTGCAGCCACTGCGATCCTGTTTGGGTCCTAAGGGGGATGCAACAGAGGGGTGGCGTGAGAGAGAGTGTCATCTGTGAGGTACATGAATTAGAGCAGCAGGTCCTGGGGTGACGTCAGCCAGAGAAGCTCCCGATGACGCAGTTCCTCTGCGGAGATCTTGAACCCTGAAACATCCACCGGGCCCTGAGGGGAGGCTCTGGGTCGGCTCCAAAAGCACACGCTGTCTCCGCACTTCCCTGCTAGATCCAGGCAGCTACTGTCCCGGGGAGCAACGTTCCAGAGCTCCTCCACACATCTGCCTCATCAGGATTCAGGGCCCATCCATATGCCGCGATCACTCCTGGCTCCTCCAGATCGAGAGCGCTCTGAGGAGCCGCTCCTCACTCGGAAAGTTGCTCACAGATTTGAAGTCGTTTTCGGTGACTTGGACCCTCACGGGCCAATCAGCAGCCATTAGGCTGGGGGGGGGGGGGTCGGCGGGAGGCAGGCGACGGCGTGAGCCGGCTTTGATGGATCACAAGGTTATTCCTCAGTCGGAGTCAAAGTGAATGCGCTATGAGAGGTGTTAAATATTGAGGATCCTCCCTCCTCTGCTGTTAGATCTTCAACCCCGAGAGCTTATCTGGGTGTTTTTCTCATCTTCTGCGAGAGGTGGCTCCGGGGGGAGGCAGAGTTGACAGTGTGATGTGTGTTTCCATCAGACCGGGGTGAGACTGGACGCGCCACTGTAGCTGCCCGAGTCACTGCTGCGGAATGTCAAGTGGCTGACCAACAAACCCATTCTGTGACTCGACGGATGGAAGTGGCACTTTTGCCTCCGGAGGAACTTTTCGACATGAAAATTGGTAACTTAGAGAGACACTAGGAGCTGTGACTCATGAGTCCTCAGAGACATGTGACTCTTTTTGGCGACGGCTTATGATGCTGCAGTCGTGAGCCACACAAAGTAACTTCCTGTTTGAGAGGTAAACAAGATTCACCAACATGACACTGGATTTTGAGGCTCAAACTCGAAGGTACCATTTTCTGACAAGTCACTCGCTGGCTCACTATTTAAATCTGTGTGGCAGTAACTAAGGACTTGTCAGTTCTCTATTGACATGACATACACAAAACCTTTCAACAGGTTTGATCCATCAACATTTTCAACTCCTTTCAAGTCAGCACTGCGACTCGTGGGTTGACTTACATGGTCAGGAAGTCTGCGATCGAGTTGCTAGAACTAGAGAGTCTTAACTCCAGAATCAGTTGATTGGAAATCTGAAGTAGAATTCGTAAAAACACTTTCAAGTTTGGCTTCAACTGACTTTTTGAAACAGGAAGTTTCAATTTGACTTGGTAAACGACTGAGTCACAATTTAAAGTAGGAGGTCTGACATGGACTTGGAAGACTCATTTGGCAGTAAACCTTATGAGACCAACTTCGCACACTGGGACGCTCGAAAACATCAAGTCACAACACCAAACGGACTTGGTCATGTCTCCAATCTACCAGTTTCAAACACACCACCTCTCATCGGTTGGAAAAATGCCACCCCGGCTTTGTGACTTGGACTCGGTTGCCTCTCTCCTCCACTCCCTCCTCATTCTCCACTTCCTTGATTCTGCTGCATTACACTTTTCTTTTTTAACGCTTGACATGTTGACTGTAGCAGCTGTGAGTAGTCACCAAGCGGCCAGCGGCGCCGCAGCAGCCGCGGTCTCCGCTGACTCGACCTTAATTTGCCCAAAACCAGGGGAGCCAATCGTCTTTTAAAGCGTTGTGACGGGCCGCGTGCGCTCACCGCTCGTGACCCGGCGCGGCCGCCTGCCACGGCGGCATGATGCTCCACTTCTGCGGTGGCGCCGTGCCTCATTACTGTCTGACACATCAGACGCCGGCGTCTCCACGGTTTGCGGCGCATTAATGCAGAACCGGGCCCAGAAAAGTACCAACTCCAGTGAAGTGTCATCTTCTCTGTTGCTAACGCTCTTCTTACAGGAAGTGTGCTATTTGTTCTCATCTGCATGATTCGCCGTTTCCATCCATTATTCATGTCCGCACTCACTAAAGCGCCTTTTTGGGTTTTCACATGCTAATTCGTGTGTGTGCATTTCCTCTGATCTGCGCTTTGATGTTATAGAGAAATACATATTTTATATATGTTATTTTCATCTCGGAATGTCCGTCCATTTCTAATGAACTTCTGGGCTGAGAGGCGCTAGCATAGCTGCTAATCTGTTTATCTAGAAATACAGCGCCATCAGGTCGAGGTGGCAGCAAAGAAAGGAAGAACCCCAGACATCCCCCACCACTAGAGGCACACTACAGAATCTACTGCTCAGTGGAGAGCTTTGTCTTTTGGCTCAACTCTTCCATCCTTTTCTAACTAACTTCTGGGCTGAGAGGCGCTGGCATAGCCGCTAATGTGTTTATCTAGAATTACAGCGCCATCAGGTCGAGGTGGCAGCAGAGAAAGAAAGAGGCCCAGACATCCCTCACCACTAGAGGCACACTACAGAATCTACCTATCAGTGGAGAGCTTTGTCTTTTGGCTCAGCTCTTTATCAGCTTTAACAACTGAGAACCATGGTGCCGGGTTTAGGGCAGCTTCTTCTGCACCACCTTCTCCAGAAACTCGACGATCGTGAAGCACTGACAGATGCCGGTGCAATCGTGTGTCAAAGCGGTCATAATGTTATGGCCAATTATTGCGTCCACACAGCTCACTTGTTGTCCTTCGGCGCGGCGCACTGAAGGCAGCGTGCGGCCCCCACAAGACATTTGCTCCTTGTGATTAAGGATCCGTATTACGACCTCGTGAAATGAAATTTTAATGATCCCAGAAGGAAGATTTGGAGGCGCAGCAGCCAGAGGATTAAAAATGAGGAGGGTTTTTGTTCACAAACACACACGTGTGTGCAGCCGTTCATGTGTGTGGACGCCGCTGACGCTCACCTTCACGTGAACCGTTTTGATTTGCTCCTCGGTATCAAGGGAGCCACAGACAAAAACAAGTGTGATTCAAGGTTCTCCAGCGAAAGGCTTCTTAAACACGTTTCTCCATCCGCCCCCTTCACACCTTCCCTCACTTTCATCTCTGCTCTATAAACAGCTTCTTACCACTTCAAAAGCCCAGATACCTGCACCGTTTCCCCGGCCTCCATCTGCGGATCTCCGGGGCCACAGGTGGCGCCGCGTGGAGGGAGGCACGGTGACACAGCTGGCTGACTGTCGGGGCGCGTGAGGCGGATCTGGAGGTGTCCGCCATGCTTTTCCCCTCAGTTTTATGGAGGGAATTCAGCAGACGTCAGCTCAAGGCGTTTTGGTTTGTGTCATGTGACGTGTGTGTGTTTGGCTGCGCAGGTGGAGCTAGCTATCTGCTGTTCTCTCACAAATTCTGCAGCCTCATTTTGAGTCAAGTGGTTGCTGTCCGAGTCCACGAGATTTAAAAGGGTTTGCAGCATTTTGTAAATAAATCAATTGATTTCATTTTCATTTATAAAAAAAAAAAAGGTCTATTTGTCATCAGCAATTTTTTAAATAACTTCAGCTTTCAATTTTTGGGCCCTCTTTTGTTGTGCTAGCAATAAAGCATAAAGTTTTGTTGAGATAAAAACTGTTCAAAAAGTCTTGACTATTTTATTCATTTATTTATGGCTTTTCTTTTAAAAGAGTTTAAAAGAGTTGTCAGCAGTCATGATGTAAAATATATACTTTTCTATTGCAAGCAATTTATATCAATAAAATAGTCGCCAAGTCTTTTTTCATATAAATTTCTTTTGAATTTGATATATTTTTTTGTCTTTTTAAAAATGTATTTCATCAGGAATATTTTGCTCATTTTTATTTTTCCGAAATCAACCTCAGTAGACATGATATTGATAAACTAATTTTTTGTGAAAATAAAATGAATTTAAATTAATTGTCATGGGCTTAAAAACTTTAGGAAAACAGGAAACCAAAAAAAAAAAGCAAAAACAAAAAAGAAGCCATTGAAATGAGAGGAGTTGACATGAACAAATAAATAGTTTGGGAAAATAAAAATGGTATTAAATAAGATACACGCAAAGAAAGAGTGTCTGGCTTCGACGCAGAGATGGAGTGACTCACATAATTTCATTTCTCGTCCGAGCTGTGACGACTGCCGTTCTAATCCTCATTTACATTCCTGTTGTTTGGCTGTTTATTTCCTGCTCGGGTCCTTTCTCTGCTAATAATGAAATTGAATTGGATGAACTGCACAGTCGCCGACGGGGCGGATTAGAGGAGGAGGGATTAGCGGAGGGAAGAGTGAAAGCCTGTTGGGGTGTTCAGGTGATCCTGGAGGTGAGCCGCGCCGAGATTACCGTCGCGGGTCAGTCACGGGGGGACGGGCGCCGCCGCCCACGTCGCCATGGAGACGGAGGGAGAGACGTCACCAGGTGTCATGACGTTACCCTTCGAGTCAGGGCGACTTGTTTTCCAAGAGTGTGGGGGGGCTCTCTCAAGCGTGTACGTCTGAGGGGAGGCTTTCCATCAAGGGTCCTTGACTGTGGAACTCCTGCAGGAGAACCTTCTTTGAAATCCTGCCTTTCTTCAGACATGTTCACACCAATCCTGTGGACCAAAATGGCTTGCAGGTCTGTCTGCAGGGGGCGGCTCTCAAGTGGAGAGTCAAGGTGGCGGCTCACAGAGGCCTTTCTTCTTCTCCTACTGTTCATCTGGGACCGGGTCGCGGAGGCAGCAGTCTGAGCAGGGAGCCTTCACCCGAGAGACATAGTCCCTCCAGCGTGTCCCCAGGGCCTTTTATCTCCAAACAAATTTGGTCCGTCCATGTGTGGTGAAGCTCGCGATCATTTGGCTTTGTCTTCACATGTCAGTTGCGTTCATGTGATCGTAAATTTAGGGGTCACTGAGGTCAGGACTGCTTGAGTCCTGAGCGCAAGTCTGGTCTGAGTCTCGACTGTACGTGCTCGTGCAGGATCCCACTCCGGTCTGCTGAGCCACATGACACGGGCCGCCGTGTCTGATCTTCATTAAGGCTGGAGTCCTACCGAGAGGCATCAAAACCAGACTGGAGTCCCCCGCCCCAGTCACCCGGCTTCAATCGTCCCGCGAGGATCCTGCAACGCGGATCCAACGTGATGAAAGTCAAGTCTCATCTGCGGTTCTGACTGCGACTCTTTCTCATCTCCTGTCAAACAGGTGGTCTCTGGACAGGCGGTGACTCCCTGCCCACCCCCCACCCCCGGCCCACCCCACATGAGGTCCCACTAAACGAGTCACTTTAAAGAGTCTGATAAAAAGCCTGGGGGCATTTCCTCAGGAAGGAATATTTTAATAAAGCTACAATAACGCTGGCTTACATCCCTCCGCTGAATAATGCAGCAGGCGACGTCTCGGGGAGCGGCGGAGAGGCGGCGGGCTGCAGTGAAGGACGAGCGCGGAGCCCAGACAAGCAAATATCAAATATGAATCAGGACGTCCTGGTGGCCGACACTGTCACGATCAAGCATTTGTATCTGCGCAGAACCCTCCCCAATAGAGAGGCTTTCTGATGCTTGTTCTCTCGCTGTCCACCAGGGGGTTGTCAGCAGCAGCTCAGTTATTGATTTATGAGTTCTGCAGTGGCTCGTCTTTATTCCTCCTTTTGTCTGGGACTGAACTGTATGCAAAGCAACTCAATGAGTCATGTTATACTATAGTTGTGTATTTGTCAGAGAACTTGTCGTGTAACGTTTGCAATGTATCATTCGTTCTTCCTGTCTGCGTTTGTTCTTTTCGTTTTGCTATTCCTCTTGTTTTATCTTCTACAGTCCGCACTTGATTTATTTTGGTAATAGTTCTATTTATTTATTCATTTTTATGTTTTTATGGGATTTTTGTTCACTTCATCAAATGTTCACGCACTTATACGACGTACATGTGGATTGATATTCACAGTCACACTTTTTCCTTTCCTTTTTCCTCCAACACCTCCTCTTTTTGTTTGTGCTTTTTATTTATTTATTTTTATTTTTAAACCAGCCTTCGACTTGATTTTTTTTTAATGAGCCTTTAAAATTATGGTTTATTATTATTTTATCATTATTATTATTTTCATTTTTTGTCAACTTCCAGCTTTTTTATTTTTTACTATTTATTTTATTTTATTGTCAACCTTTTACTTTTGTTCCCTTGAACTCCTTCACATTCTCTGTGGTCAACATTTGTTCTGTTTATTTATTTATTTATTGATAATATATATGTTTATTCATTTTTTAATTTGTTTTGTCCTCCCATTTCCCTGATTTGTGTTTCCTTCTTAACGTTGACTGACAGACCGACAGATAGATAGACAAACTGACAGATGGATGGACAGACGGACTATGGGACGGAAGGACAGACAGACGTATGGACAGATGGACAGACAGACAGACTAAGGGATGTATGGACTGAGAGACAGACAGAAGGACAGACAGACAGAAGGACAGACAGACAGACTAAGGGATGTATGGACTGAGAGACAGACAGAAGAACAGACAGACAGACTGAGGGACAGACAGACAGACTGGGGGAATAGACAGGGACTGACGGATGGATAGAAACTGACGGACAAACGGCCGGACAGACAGACAGACAGACAGACTGAGGGACGGACAGACAGACAGACAGGATAGATGTTTTCAGTTTGGTTGCCAACTCAGTTTCCTCTTCACAGTGTTCACTGTCGTGGATCCCTCCTCAGTTGTCAGTTGGCTGATGGAATCCGAGGGACTGGAATGTGTCACAAGTTTCAGGTGGAACCTTCAGTTGTACATTTTTGATTTGATCCGCGGCTGCAGTTTCCACATCCATCCTTGTCGCCGCTTCATTTAAATGCTTCATTGCTGACACTTGAGCTTGTCTTCCTCTCCGTCGCCCAGAAGCGCTGCCGGCCTCCATTATTTATCTTCCTCTGTGTAAACTTTGAAAAATGCATCACACGACGAGCGAACACCTGCATCGACGGGCCTCCAGAACCACACGCTTTCATTGGGCCGAACCTCCCGGCAGTTTGACGGACGTGAAGTTAATTCATGGCCAGAGGACGCCAGTTAATGAATTTGAGTCCAAATCACTTTTGAAATGGAAACATGAAAGTTGGATGAAGTCTGAACGTCGGGGCTGGATCCAATCGGAGGATGAATAAAATTAAGGAAAAAGAAAAGAATTACAGAGTCATCCGAGATCAGGTCGAGGGGGCAGCAGAGAAGGAAAGAGACCCAGACGTATCGCACCACTAGAGGCACAGTCCACACATCTACCAGTCAGTGGAGAGCTTTGTCTTTTGGCTCAGCTCTTCCGTCCTTTTCTAACTAACTTCAAGGCTGCAAGGTGCTAGAATAGTCACCACGTGCTCTTCTTGTGTGTGCTTTTCATTTATTTATTTATTTGGAATTCCTTTTTTCACTGTGCCTTTAAATTATGGTTTATTATTATTATCATTACTTTATTATTATTATTATTATTATTGTTTCATTATTGTTTCATTTTTTTGTCAACCTTCCACTTTTTAGTTTTTTATTGTTTATTTTGTTTATTGTCAACTTTTGGCAATAAATAAAGAAAATTAAGAAAAAAAAGCTGTTTTTCTTCCCAGAATTCTTAAACCTCCAATAGAATCCTTCTCAATTTCCTCAAACTCAAGAACCTGCCGCTCTAGTCCGAGTCTCCCGCTGATGACTCGCTCCTTCACCAGTCATTCCCTTTCCCATGTCACTTCACAGTGCCTCAGAACATTCCCACGCCAGAGTGTACACTCTCACCTGGGACTCGAGTCCGACCTTTAAGAGACGGAAACCAAGTCTTGCTAATGAATGAGCATCCCAGCTCTTTCTTATCCGCCAAATTCCAAGATATTCCCAAGCCAGAGTGACCTCTGGATGAAAGAGACCGTGTAACAAGGGTCAAAACAGACCAGTGATGCAGGGTGGAGTGAGCGCCTCCATGACACCTCTCGATACTAAGAAATGACTTGGCTTCACTCCAGTCAGCTCTCAGTGAGGCAAGCTCTACTCCGAGTCCAAGTCCGAGTCGGAGGATGAGATGCTACTGCTAACGTCCAGGAGTTTCCTTGCATGGCGCTAACAGAATTAGCTTGACATCATTTTCAAGACGGTGCCTCTGCGGATCCTCTGAACGTCTCTTGCAACACGTCTTTTCAAAAACTGAAATCCACCGCTGGACGCCAGCCCACGCCTCGGCGCCTCAGCGGGGTGATATCAGCACCTTCCAGCTTTTTCGTGGGCAGGATTTATTTGTTGTTGTTGTTCACTCGCCACATTCATCACAACACACTGGCGCACAACCTTTCTGCTCTTAAGGTCGGAGCGAGGAGTAAATAAAGAAGACCACCTGACCTGCCAGAGAAGTGAGAAGGAGTCAGGCTGTGTTTGTGTGTCGGAGACGGAGCCGCGGCGCTTCTCTTCGGGTGCTTCACATTCATGTGTGTAACAACCACCTGTTTAGCAGGATGCTCCTTTGATCTGTTTTCTTTGCTTCTCCCTCATAGTTTCTACGTGAATATTCACTGTAAGTCACACACCAGTACGTCGCTCGTTCATTTGAGAATCACCTTTCTGCGACCCGGGCCGCTCTCGGCCCGGGGGCCATAAAACCAATTCAAACTACGCAAGCAAAAAAAAGGCCCTCCCCCCATGAAAGTCATTAACACCCTCCCCTTTAAATTGTATCCTTTTTTTTTTATCTTTATATAGTTTCCCCTAAATTAATTCACTATTTCTATAGAAATATTTTTGCCAGGGTTTGTTTTAAATTCTTTGTTTAAAATAAATAAATGAACAAATCTGAACTCCTGGACATAAAAAAAGAAAGAAAAAAAATCGTTTTCATTTATTTATTCTTTTCATTTATATATATATATATATGTGTAAAAATGGACTACGAATATATATATATTTTCACTAAATTAATTCACATTTTTTAAGTGTAATATTGTTCAAGTAACAAAAAATATCCTTTATTCATGTTTCGTCATATTTTCTCACATTCATTGAATCTATTTGATGTCTAAAATAAAAATACCTATCTTTCTCTATTGAGATCAGAAAATTTACCTCATTTACCTCAAAAACGATGACTGTGTTGTGTACACTGTATTCTCTCCAGTGTCAGTACATCACTGCCCACACACATCCATATGGAGCCACGTCGCCGACCTTGAAACTCTGACCTTCCACTGTGTGGCCCGGGTTTGTGATGTTAATAAAATCTATATCCTTGGCTCGAAGCAAAACCATTAAGCAAACACTTGAGTTCATCCCTGATTCATCCCTCCCTCCGCGGCGTCCAACTTAAATATGGATAAATCTCAATCTAATAGTTGAGCGTTGGGAGTTTAACGGGGAGAGGAGTCGCGTGCCAGGAGGGACTCATCAGCTAATTGGTTCAGTCCTCCGGTCCTCACAAGGAGTTTGCCCTTGAAGAAAGTCGCAGGGATCCTGACTGTGTGTGATGTGGCGTCGAGAGTGGGAAGAGTTTGTCCTGCACTTGAGACGCAGACGGATGAAAGTGAAGGCGGAGTATTGAAGCGGCTCGTCTGAGGCCGTGACTCAGACTCGCTTGATGTCCACGACTGAAGATGCTCTTTAGAGATGTGGGCTTCATCTGGAGCTGGTGAGCGTTGACGTGGCTCCAGCGGCGCGGTCTGGATCAGCCCCGGAGTCTTGGATCTGCTTGGACTCGCTGCAGTCGAGTCAAGATAAGGTTTGTTTATGTGAGGAGGCTGCAGATGAGGCCTTCTTTCCAGCCTCAGATCTGCTGCATAAGGCCAGTGACTCGACGACTCAGAATCTTTCGCTCTCACAAAATGCGCTAGCAGTGTCGCTATCGAGAAGTTGAGACTTAGCTGTGGTGTTTTTAGTGCGATAAAAATTGAGTGGAAATCCAAGACCGCTCTTATCGACACAGAGGTTTTGAATCCCCATTTTAAAAGAAGAAACCTAAAGAGAAAGGTGAGCCTCAAGGCTCAATATTTGGACCTCAGTTTGTGCTGCAAACCTGGAGATAACTCAGGCACCAAATACTGATCCTGACCCAGTCCAATCCAGCCGATTTCCGGGTATGTTTTTAACCTCAACCTTTCTCTTAAAAGTCATCTTGAAGAGCTGCTATCGCTGTTGAAATTGAAGTTTTGTTTTCCAGAACAAAAGGTCCAGGAGAGGTGTCTGTCCCACCACTCCTGGACCTCTCAAGAAAACTGCAGTCTTCTCTCTGTGACACTTTATCTGCGCTTCCAAGTCAGTATTCTCCACGCTCCTACGACGACTCATCCTACCAGTCCCTGAAGGCAAGAGTGGCTTTTAAAATCCTTCAACCTGGAATGAGGAACTTAAAATATCAGGGTGGTTTTAAGATGGTTTTAAAAGACAGGGGGAGCTGCTCTAACATCAATTGTAATGCTTCAGTTTTAAAAACGTCAATGATTGTAGGGTATTGTTCCTCTGAAATCATGCCGCCGGCTCTAAAGATTCTAACCGCAGATATTTCACCCAGTTAAATAAAGTTTATTATTATCATCAATATTGTTCATTTTGTGACTCATTTCAGGAGGACAAAAGACCTGTCCTTCCATGCCACTCATGGATCAGTGGACATCCGTGACGCCCACTCGGCTCAGCAGCAACCAATCATCTTGCTGTTCCTTCACATCTTGATGGACTGATGGTGGACTGATGCTTAAACGCTTAACTTAGCTCCACTAAAGCAATGAGCAGTCCACCACAACACACTTCCTGAAGTCCACTGGTGGCTATTGTTTGCATAGAAATTTAGCAGGAAGAACAAGGACACCTACATTTTGAAGCTGCTGTGGCCTTGTCATGGAAATGTACTCCACTGTTGTTCCTTCATGACGTTCCCAGCTCGTGTGAGTCCGGTGTGATGGACCGGTGAGCTGTCCCGGGTGTCCCGGCCTGAGGAAAATTAGCATCCAAAACCTTCTTCCCCGGCACGGAGGCCAGAGAGGATGCAGGATGTGGCAGCCAGCGTTGGACCATCATCCCTCAAGCGCTGTGATAAATTTACTCAACAGTCAATCTCTGACCTTTCAGTCTTGCCAGAGCAGCAGAGGACGCCCACGTCTCTGCCTGCATCACAGCTCACTCCCGTCCGTCCCCAGAGTCCTCCCTCCTTCTCACGGCTTCCTTCTCCCCACCGACCTCCTGCACCTCCTCTTTTTGTTTATTAGGGAGGATTTGATCCGGTTTAACCGCCGAGCCGGGCTGGACGCAGATCACTCAGACACACGAAGGCGTTGGAGACACACAGGCTTTTATTTGGGTCTTTCGAGGCAAATGCACCAGGCTGAACTGTGACTACGTTTTCTGACGCCACACAGACGAACAAAAACATCGTCTTAATAATGAATCATTAGATTTCTCTCCCTTACTCCCAGCAACTTCCGTGTTGCTTTCTATTTTCGCCACAGTGCCGGTGACCCAATTACTCTAAGTTGTCCCTCCCTGGTTGGATGTGGCTGCGCTCCTCCCGGGAGCCGGAGCCTGCAGCACACAGACGATCCATCACTCTCCTCTGCAGCGTCCTGTTGCACAAACACAGGAGCTCATCAGCAAACACCTGCACGCGTGCGGACGCCCTCAAGTCACCCGTCGATACAGGCGCCGGGTTTGCACAGCGAGCTTGCTGCGCGCCGTCTGTTCCTGTGTGGGCTTTCACAAGCCGACCTGGACATCGCCAAAGATATTTGCAATCCTCCAACTGGAAGATTATTCAGGAGGCTGCAATTAAAAATGTTGGTTTATTTTGGAAAACAAGGCAAAGAAAAGAAAAGAAAAAAAAAGTTAACTCGAACCTGGATATCACGCTGTTTATGTTAGAAACTTGTATCTAAAGTGCAAAATAAAACTCTTACTGTGAGGTATTCTACTGTATAACTTCTCCAGTCAGAAGAAGAGTCGCCTTTCCCAGCTACACAGGGCCAGAGGCAGGGCACCCCGGCTACCATCCAGTAGTGATGTGCTGATGAGGCTTCATGAAACAGTGTCCTCACTTTCAGATCCCACTAGATGGACCTGTCTGCTCAAACATCTCAGGAATCATTTGTCTGTTTCAACGACACCTCACTTTGATTTTAAACCTAGACTGCCCTCTAGTGGGCTCTGAAAACATGGACGCTGTTTCATGAAGCCCCGGCAGCCAGCCACCACAATCCACAGCTACTGTACAGATAGAAATAATCATCCTCTGTTTGTTTTTGGACAGAGGGAGGAAACCAGAGTGTCCAGGGAAACAAACAAACGCCACAGCACAAGGACCCAAAAGGCTGCAGAGCCACAGACCACTTTCGGTATGAAAATGGTCCCACAGAAATGTTCTCCAGGACTGGATCATTTCACTCCAAACTCACGTCTCTTGGTCTTCCTCTATCACACCTCTCCTCTTGATGTCCTCCTTGGTCGTCTTCTTCTTTTACCATCTCCAACATTCTTGGTCCAACACTGTTCCTCCTCTCCACAACATCTGGCCTCCATAGCATTATTGACCCTCTTACTTTGACTCTCAGTCAAAAGGGGTGGAATGTCCTTTTTTGTGGTCTGAAGGAATGAAGGAGGATGGAGATGGACAGATGGAGGTCAGAGTCTCCAGTCATGAGGGTCTTCTGGAGTGGTGGAGAAATGACAGCTGGATCACTGAAACTCTCCTCAGCTGGTTTCCAGCGGAGGAACGTCACACGAAGACAAACGGCTTTGTCGGCCTGATCTTTTACATCCTTGTGCTTGACGTCCGCCCCGACACGTCTTCCACGTCTGGACCTGGTGTTGCAGTCTATGTGTGAAAGCAGCTTATGAGACAGTTTGCGGATGTTCGTCTTTCTCAGCAACTCGCGACTGTGTCGGATCAGCAGAGGGGCGGGGGAGTAAATGGGGCGTGTTGAGGAAACACGATTATCTCCAAACAAGAAGTTGGACCAGTCGATACACTCTAATAGATTGATGGAGACCTTGTGGTTTCTGGTCCCTTTGCTAATTCGAGGAATTGGTTTCATAAGGCAGTTGCTGAAGCAGCCTCCGACTTGCTGTTGAGTTTCTGCTCCGTCGGTTTGTGCCTTTGTTTTGCTCAGCTCCAACGTGTCTCACTGCCTCCTACTCGCTGCGCTCTCTCTTGTCTCTTCTCCGTGTGTCTCCCTGGTGATTGGCAGATGCTTGGAAGAGAAACATCAAGGTT
The DNA here is from genome assembly GCF_027744825.2 of Synchiropus splendidus. Classification (NCBI taxonomy): domain Eukaryota; kingdom Metazoa; phylum Chordata; class Actinopteri; order Syngnathiformes; family Callionymidae; genus Synchiropus; species Synchiropus splendidus. Next base: position 2,962,717 of record NC_071345.1, read on the forward strand.
ATCAGATCATCCGACAATGAACGGCGGCAGGAAATGCATCCAGAACTGCAGGCAGGAAGGAAGCTTAATGATTTGCAAGCCATTGTAAGCAAGGAAGCCGCCAGTGGAAGCGGCCACGCTGCCGCTGCTGTGTCTCTCGGCTTTAATGACCCGGCGGCCTGCGAAGGCATCGCTGCACGGCCCGGCCCAAAGATGTCAACTATATGCTCGACGTACGCGCAGCGTGCGCCGCCTCCTGCAGGTGGGTTGGCGGAACATCCCAGTTCTGTCCGTCTGAGCATTCGAGGCGACGGGCTTCACGGGTCTCTGGGTGACACCTCTGTCGCCGCTTGTTGTTTTGCTTCGGTCTCTTGTGGTGTTGCACGTTTCTTGGCATCGGAGATCAACAATCGCTCTTCTCTCTATCCGTCGATTGAAGCACATATCAAGGACAAGCAGCTTCCCCTCTGCCTCCCATCCGCCTAGTCGCCCTCCTCGACTTGGACTCCTGTGCGTCACCACAGATGTGGTTTTCCTCTGGCACGCTGTGAGGCCGTCTTGGCGCCTCAGCGCTGTCTACCATCATCAGTTAGTAGCTGCCGCTGATGAAGGGCAGGCAGAGGCCACGCAGTCCGTTTGCCTGTCAAGTGACGCAATGACAGATAGACCTAGTTCAGTGAGGCGTTCTAAATCTGTTGGAAAACTTGTCTAAATGATCAGGATATTCTGAAATTCTAAGCGCAACATGTTACATTGCTCTGCTATTGTTTTGCGTTCATTGCAAATCCCGAAACAGGAACCATAGGGGGCGACACAAAAGAGGGCGAGAACAAAACTTGGAGTTCAAAAGACTTGACGGTGACTTGACTAGATGAAGACTTCACGAGGCAAGACTTAATGACGGCTTAACTTGACTGTGACTAGACAGTTACTTGACTTGACATGGAGACTTCGCTTTACTTGACAAGACAATATCTGACTTGACTTGATGATGACTTAATAAATATTATATAAATATATAAATGAGATTTGACTTAGCTTGACACAACGAGTCGATGGCTTGACTTGACCGTGAGTAAATGAGATGAGACTCGGCAAGACAGCTACTTGGCATGCAGACTTCCCTTTACTTGACAAGACAAGACCTGACTTAACTCGAAGATGACTTCATTTGATGATGACTTTGACTAGATGAGACTTGGCTTAGCTTGACGCCACGAGACGATGGCCTGACTTGACCGTCGGTAAATGAGATGAGACACGATTAGACGGTCGGCTTGTCGTGGAGACTTCCCTTTACTAGACAAGACAAGACCTGACTTAACTCGATGATGACTTGATTTGATCCTTCTCAACCAAGCACGTCCACAGTTGAGAGGGACAGTGCAGACTGTGTCCCACGGTGGAGGTGTTGGCTTCAGTCTCTTCCCTTCAGCCGTACTGTCCAGTAATACGGGCGCTTCACTGAGTCATGAGGCTGAGTTGAGACGGATAGGAGCATCACACACGCCGTGAGTGCCAACCAGAAATGTGATTGGCTGAAAGTTAGCAAACTCAGGTGAGAAACACTGTGAGGTTTTGATTCTGCAGCTCAGCCACCAGGCAGCAGATCAGACGCTGGGTCCGCTGGGTAGTTTTTTTTTTTAATTCATGCATTTTGTTGTTGCTCTAAAACCTATATTCCTTTTGCAAACACTCCATGAAGCGGACGCTCAAGGCAGCGACTTGTCTCTGAGGCGCAGCGGACCGCCTGGGCACACGCTGTGCTTTCTGCAAACAGGAGGAGCGCGGGAGCCGTGTGGAAATTTGGCTGCGATTCCGCTCCAAAACACGCTGCTTTAGCTGCGCTACCTTGCCTGTCTGCTCCTCGTCCTGACGCCTGGATCATGAGCAGAGGATTTGGTTTCGCTAAACAGATGAGGGTTGCGACCGTTTCCTGCATTATCCTCCCTGATAAATGAGCGGCACTTTGCCTCTGTTTTCTTCGACTCACTGTCCCTGACTCATGTGAGAGCGGGCGAGTGCGTACAGATCTCGGCGCTAGCATGTGTGTCCTCCGCTCCTGTAGGGAAGCTCAGCCAGACAAAGAACCCATTGACTCATAGCATGAGTCTCCCATTATTAGAGATTGCTCCTCTTCTCAGCGCTTCCCGCTCTCATTACCGGCTCGCGAGCGCGGCTGACATTTCGCCATTATGCTCCGCCGCCGACCTAGCGCCGTCGCATGAATCGGCTGTGCTAACAAGCAGGTTAAAGACCGCGGAGGGCCGGATTAATGACAGCCTGATGAAAAAATGAGGGCTGAGGACCGATCTAAGGAGGGTTGTGAAGCGCATTGGGCTGTGGAAGACTCGGGGAGTATTGGCCCTTAAAACCACCGTCCAACACCCGACTTTCAAGCTCGCGATGTAAAGATTCGCTCTCCTGTAGAGTGGAAATGTGTCTGAAGTTAAAAAGTAAAGTTTTGTGTGTTTGGCAGTTTGTTAAAAAGTTCTGGTCAGTGGTAGGTGGGGCGATGCGAGGCAGCCAGTCCTGCTTGGAAGAAGGAGGGGTGCGCGCAATAATGCTAACATAGCAGCCAGACGCTAGCACGACATTACTGAGTAGACCACGATGGAAACGTTGCTTCATGCAGCTCACTGAGCAAGTTTTCGCCTGGTCCGATCAGCTCAGGATTATATGATCGGTCATCGTCTGTAAAGTGACCACCGACAATAATGATATTTTGCATTTTATTTTGTACGTTTCTTGTACTTTGACATACATGGTCAGTGGTCACGCCGAGCCGACAAGCGGCATTCAGCTCACTCTAGCAACAATGACTTGGACGTAGGGCGTCATGGGTCCACATCTAAGTGTGGTGACCCTTCAGTTTGTCCAGTTCAGTGGTTGTCAAGTGCAGGTTTGCCTCCGGTGTTGACGTAGCAGTCAGTTGAATCAAATGTTCTCCCTCTAGTGGCACTTCTTTCTGTTCCGAGAGGATGGCTGTGGTTAGGATGAGGCGACTAGGGATGGGACTTTTGTTGTGCATAAGTGGGTGAGTGCTGAAGCGCACATCAGATTTAGGACAAGCTAGCATTGGAACTTTCAATGTTCATGTAGATGCTAGCATGGCTAGCGCATTCTGCGAGCTAGCTCTCCATCGATGGTGTAGACGTTAACACAACCAACGTGATCGAGGGTCTAACTAGGATCTGGAATTGGAGTAAAATTTTTGTTGGCTATTTACTCCGTCATCTCTGATGATCACCGAAATATTTACCCCCAAAAGTTTTCTGACAGGAGGCGTTCTTGCGCCTCACTATTGCAACTTTATTTCCTCTTTATAAAAACACAACATATTAGTGGCATCTGCAGCAATACTTGCTCCCCTCCTTGCCATGTTTCTTGGTTTAAATAAGCTTCACTCATGGTGCCACATTTTCAAGATCGAATAAGTGACATCAAATTGTATTCTAAGATCTGAACGTCCTGAAGCGCCCTGGGCTTTGCTCTTACGCCAATGCTTCTCAAACAGAGGGGGGGAGTGATGCCAGCAGGTGACCTTGGAACATACTATACAAACATCAGTTTTTCGAGCAAATTGAAAAATTGAAAAACAATGTTCTTAAAGTTATTCTTCATTGTAAGTTGCTCTATATTACTTTCTTTTTTCTTTTCTTTAATCTTCACAAGGACACATTGTTATGCAGAGGTGTATTTATCGTAATGTTATAGACAAATGATGCTATTTACGGAGGCGGCGGAGAGTTGGGGGAGTGCGAAACGTTTACTCTTTCCTCCAACCATTTATTACCGAGCTAGGATGAAGAGCTAACATCGCGGCTAATGCCAGTCTTTCTTTGGAGTCCAGAAAAGTAGTGAACTTGAGAGTATTAAAGGTGGACGTTAAAGGAGAGAACGGCAGGATTTGACCCACGTGGATCCCTGAGAGCGCCCCCTACTGCTCAGACACTTTCAAACTCTGCGTCCCTGCGGTGTATCATGTTGCTAAAGGAAGCCGCATGACCCTTTGACTCCTGGTGACCATCCCATTTTGCCCGATAAGAAAGTGTTGTCAAGAGCAAAGCGGTTTTAAAGTGATCAGAGGGTGATGCAAGCAAAGGCAATCGTGATTTAATGAGCGGCTTCTGCTCGACAGTCAGCGGGTGAGAGCTGTCTCTCGTGTCGCAGACGTGCAACTGTCCTGCTCTGCTGGTGAACACCATCATTTCTCTTGTCAGGGTGTGATTATCTGCTCCGATCTACCCCCCCCTCAATGATCCTGCTCTGGAGCAGCAGGTTCTCCGGCTGCGAACAGGACGGAGTGTTGTCCGTCACCAGCGCCACCGGTGCCTGCTAAGGCTCCGCCGCTCTTTAGTGGGTCACAAGCACAAGTGTGGGGTGGGATTCAGACAGACCTGACAGTGCTGCAAGTGAATTAGATGGTGGAAGGAAGACGGAGCCAGGCAGCTGCTGTGCTGACTCCTGTCGCCATGGCAACTCCTTTGACACGCAGCTGCCAATATGGGGAGATTTATGTGCTCGCTGCTTACGACTCGTCCTCTTTGTCGCTGGGAAATAAAAGCTGTCAGGTTTGCTGGTGATGTCTTCGCTGCTTAACATAACATCGTGCATTTGTGCCATGCGTCGGAAGACACAACGATCGCAAACCTGTCATCTCCAGACACGTCTGGAAAAATGTGGGGTTTTTTTTTTTCGAAACCTGGATTCATTTTGTTGTGTGTCCAAATAAAAGAATCACAGAGTTGGTGCTATTTTTAGGTAGCTTTACTCTTTCTTCCTTGTAAATGAGTGGACAGTGTGGAGCAAGATGGAGTGAGTGAGTGAGTGAGTTTAAGAAGGAATGGTAGGCCGGACTGAACCAGAATCAGAACCAGAATCAGAACCAGAATCAGCACCAGAATCACCACCTGAATCAGAATCAGATTTATTGCCATGGTCCGTGGGGATCCCACCAACTAGGAAAGTGCTTTGGAATAAAGTGCTGACAAAAAATAAATAATAAAATAAAATAAACAACAAAGGCTGATCATGATGAAGATGAAGAAGATGATGAAGAGGGGAACTACCGAAGAGACTCAGGATTATGTTCCGTGGCATCAGTCGGAAGCAGGATGTGTGGAGATCCGGCCCTGAACGAGTGTCGTGGCGTTGAGACGGAGACAAACTGAATGGGATTCCCGTGCTTCCTGCCGTTGTCAATGCCGGTGCCACAGTGCATGCGAAAGTGGAGCCAAGGAGAACGACAGGGAGACATGAGGAATGAGAGCCAGGCCAGATACAAGCCGCTTGGAACACAGACCTGCAGAGGACGGCATCAGTCAGCGGCATGGCGCCAGGAGGTCCGTCCTCGTGTGAGAGGAAGTGAAAACCTTTGGCTCGAGGCGTCGACACTGGTGTGGTGGAATGCAAGAGTGGGAGGAGGGAGCCATGAAACGCAGTCATGTACCGTACTGGGCCGGCAGAATGTGGCATGTGGTAGAAAGGTGCGTGGAAGGTCTGGACTCTAGAGTAGAAGTTGTGCGTGTTCATGCTGGGTGCGGCAGCGAGAGCTAGCGTACGAGAAAGAGAGAGATCAACTGACAGCGCCTCGGCGCGGCAGTGGCACATCCCACGCATGGCGCCCTCTGCCTCTCACGTCTGGGGCAAACGCTTCTTCATGAACCGGCCCCTGGACGCAGACTGAAGGTCCCGCTGTGGTGATGAGCAACGTCGCTTCCTTTAGCTTTAGATGACATGCTCCCGCTGTCAGGGAGGGGTCAGGTGCGTGTGGAGGGGGGAGCCGTGTGTGTTCTCATAAAGTGGAGCCAGACACGACCCGCACCACATGGAAGGAGCTGATATAATGTGTGTATTCCAAACGTCTGCGCTGCTCAGGTCAGCGAAACAAACACGTGCAGACGATCGACAACCTGCAGCGCTGCAATTGTCCTGCAGGCTCTGCTGTACTGCCCTGTTTGTATTTCACTGGGAGTGCTGGGTTTGGTCCCAAGAGATACCAGCACGCTTACACACACACACACACCCTCACACACCCTCACACACACACACACACCCTCACACACACACACACACACACCCTCACACACACACACCCTCACACACACACACACACACACCCTCACACACACACACACCCTCACACACACACACACACACACCCTCACACACACACACCCTCACACACACACACACACACACACACACACACACACACCCTCACACACACACACCCTCACACACACACACACCCTCACACACACACACACACACACACCCCAACACACACACGCGGAAAAGCTCACCGCAAGCACAGACCATGTTATTGAGCTCTGGAGCGAAAAAGCAATAAGATAAAGACGCTAAGACAAACAGTAACCTTCGCTGACATGTTCAATAAAATCTTGGGTCCAACTGATCCAGCGGTCGCTATTATTGGTTGGTGCCGGACTTTAATGGAGCCGTTAGTTGTTAATAAACTTCAAATTGGATTTTGTGGACACGGATCTCGCAAGAGGAAAGTCTGAGAACTGAAACTGTGTTTGCAGTTTAAGTGTGCGTGTGTGTGACTGGTTGTCGGAGTCCTGTCCAGGGTGTCCCCTGCCTTTGTCCAGGGGGGACGCAGGACTCATTTAAGCTACAGAAGAGGAACACATTATAGTCAAACCGGGTCAACTGTGAGTGACTCGCACCGGACCAGGGAGTCAAGTCACAAGGACTCACTCAGAGTTAAGGTTGAGCTTCAGATGTGGCCATTTTGGAACCAGAAGTGCTGTTGATTCCTACCATGAAAACACACAAATATAACGCTCAAATACATGAACTTTGAATTGAAATACAAGACCGTTCAATACATTCAATATTGGAAAATCATTTTCAGATTCAGTTATTATTATTGTAATATTGTAATTTTGAGACTGCATTTGTTTTGTACAAATAATAAAACGACAAAGTTAATAAAAAGTTAACTCTTTCAAATAAATATTTTTCATTCCATGCCTCCTTTTATTCTTACTTTCAGTGTGATACATTATTTATTATTTTATATATTTATATATATTACTCAAATCTACCATAGTAATCTTGACTTAATTTATTACAATATAATTAGATTTTTTTTTTCTTGTATAATCTTTAATGTCTTCTCCTCATGGCTCAAATATTTGTATTAAAATAAATCAATAAATAAGGAAAAATAAATTTTACAAAGTTTGAAGAAGGGCACATGTATTTCTTTGGACACAATGAAATGTAACTCCCTGTGAGGCACAGAAGAAGAGAGAAAGTGGACTAGGAAGTGACACAGGAGCTCAGGCGTCAGTCAGATACCCGTGGCAGAGCTGCGACTCCTCCCTCCGGATCAAGCGTTGACGTTCTCGCTCTTCTTCTCACACGACGTCCTTCGTGGCTGCACACACCGACTCAAGCAGACGAAGCCGAATGGAAACGTCAGACACTAAAACTGAAAGTGTTTCCACAGTGAATCATCGCTCTGACAGCAGCCCAAGAATCCGGTCTAAAAGTGAAGCAAATTATTTCAGGCTGCCTGAGTTCAGCATGAAGACGGAGGCGTGGGGAGGACGTGAGAGAAATGCAGACGTGAGGCGGCCGGCGATACCATCGCTGGTCATGAATAAATGTGTGCTTGTTCTAATTAGCATGGAAGTACTCCATTCCATCTCCAGGTTTAAATCTTCTCCGCTGCTACAGAGGAGGAGAGACGGATGAAGGTCGGTGGGAACAGGGCCGAACCAGCGCAGGTGACCCAAACAAGTGAGGTTTGATCGCAGGGATACCGGAGACTTGTGACTGGACTCACCTCTGTTCTGACTCGACACATCCTCACGGGTCCCAAGTGAGTCAACAAAAGTGTCTCAGGTTCATCGCCGCAGTTTGTTTCACTCAGCTGTCGAGGAACACTCAAGAAGCTGCAGGTGAAACTTCGCCACAACAATCACGGAACAACAAACACATTAGGATTCATCCTCTGGGCCGCTGGAATATATGAATGCATTAATCTGCAGCGCCTCGGCGCTTCATCATCAGGACGCCTCCATCGGAAGCGTCTCCCACATTTGGCTGTGATTAAAAACCAGGAGTGGCTCTGCTTGTTTACACCTCTGAATATTTCAGCAGCGCTTCGGCCTCCTGCCGCCCGCAGCACGCCGCTTCGCTTGAGTCGAGCGAGTGCGCCGCGCGGCCAAGGCCGAGCGGTTGCTTCGCTCGATTTCCCTAAATACACGGCGAAAACTCTGTTTGCTGTGCTGCAGGTGACGTCCTGAAGGTTTTCAGCGCCGCACACAGGGCTTCATGAATACATTAGCCCACAGGCTCCACAGCTGTCCGGTCTGGAACTCACCCTTCTACTCACTTTCAGGAGCCGGAGAAAGGCTTTTCTTCTCTGAACTTGCTCCTGCGTTCTTGTCTTCTTTCCTGTTTGATCATTGTCTTTGGTGGGTTTTCTTTTGGAATTTTCCGAAACATCTGGTCCAGGTATAGTGGACTTGAGTTCCAGGAGGCTCCTGGCTTCACTGAGTGCATCCAGTTCCACCATAGGAACCATGCCACCATCAGCAGCAACAACACAAGGCGCTAGAAGCTCATCTGCAGCGATGACCTCTGTTGTGAGCTGTTCCTTCTCGGTGTCTGGAGTCACTCCTAGAGATTGAAGCTCCGTCAACCTGTCATATCCAGGCGGAGGAGGCCCCGGGGCAGACCCACTCTGGGGAGCTGTAGGCACACCTTCCATTTTTGCAGGTCATGGGAGCTGTGTCCCAGCTACTTTGGGTGAAAGGCAGGGGTCGACTTGGATGTTAACAGCTCCTCGTACTAGACTACAGGATCTCTGGTTAGAAGAACGTTGCGAGCTCAGCTAACCGCTAAGAAGGTTGCTTCTGAAGACCATCACCCACGACATTCAAAAGATCCCCCACCCAAGAGTCACACATGAGTTCAAGCGATTTAGCATTGTGTTAGCATGTGGCTAACGACAACCACTTTGAAACACGAGACAGTAAAGGTCTATAATTTTCACTGCAAAACTTCAAAATTCATAACATAACTACATATTTTACTTCATTTTAAGATACTTAGGTACTTGATTTTAGGATACTTTGGAAAAGGTAAAAGATTTTTAACAATTCAGAGAGTTGGAGTCTGCTGAAATGTGACTGAGGTCTTTCTGGTTCAACAACAGGCTAGTTTTTAGCATGTAACATTGTATGTCTCTTAAGATAATTTGGGATCTTCCTTAAAACAACAGTAACTGTATAGAGTCACAGTATTGTGATATATATGATATCGGCCGTCCTGTATCGGGAAACCAGCCAAAACACTCGCCAGCTCAGGTCTCTGTCCGTCCCGGTCGGTTCAGACGACAGCGAGCTGGTAAACACGATGAGACTCGCCACAGCCGGTGAACTTCAGCCGACGCCCTGTCGTGGCGCCGCACCTCTTTCACGCGTCGCTGGAAAGTTGATTTTGCCCTCCACAGAGCTCAAAGGCCGAGCTGACTTCCAAAATCATTTAGCAGATTTAGCTCGGGGCTAATTCCCTGGATTCTCAAGCCTCGCTCCAGGGAAAGGCGCGCTCACGCCCGGAGTGTTTGTGAGAATCCCCGGATTAAAGGCAGCGAACGCCACGCACCACTTGGTGCCATTGACTTGCCATTAAAGCCGGAGGAGAGCGGCGGCACTGGCAGGTGCCGACAGCTCGGGCTCACGTCCGAATGTGCCGGCTGGGAATTGGCGGCAGCGGAAGAGACCAGTGCCTGTTATTGTCTGCTTGTTCTCCTCCTGATATGTTGTCAGGAGCCTCTTCCATCCGAAGCCGACAAAAGTGTGCGGCAAACTTTGCAAACTCACGGCTGGAGTATTGAGAGTGAGTCCTGACGCCTCGCTTCCTGCGGCGCCGGCCTTAACTGAGATGGAGGAGCTTGTTGCAGCTGGTTGCGTAATGTCAATAGACAATTAGGCCGTTACTGGATTCAAGCCGCGAGGTAATCACAGGCGGGTAATTAGTGGGGGAGACTTAAGTGTTCCCAAATGAAGCTGCGGCCACTTAGACGGAGCTGAGCCGAGGCTTAGGCGGACGCTCCGGTCCAGACGCTGCAGCTGCTCCAGGACAGTCACTCTGGAGAAACCCGTCTTTACGTGGCTCCTCCCAGCTGCTCGGGGTGAAGGGCAGGGGACACAGACAACCACACGCTCGCACCTGTCAACAGTGTCGTAGAAATGGGAGGAAACCAGAGTGCCACGCAAAGTGCCTTTTTCAGAGTCCAGTTCTGTGTTTGAATGTCGGTTGTGGGCTTTTATTTTGGATTGTGTTCATTTTGGACTTTCTTCTTTGTTATTTTTTTCACCCAGAATATGACTTATTTTGTTTGGTTGTTTTTTTACTGGTTTTGTATTTTTATTTTATTCTGATGGTTTAATAGGTTCAGGTTGTGCTTTTAAGTTTGTGTTTTAATTTGTTCATACTTTTAAATTGTGCATTTGTCTGTAATATTTATATTTATTTCCTATTATTTTAGATGTCTTTTAGTCATAAATGTATTTATTATATTTAAAATGTATTTTTATTTGTCAAATGTAATTCAAATTTAATTTGCCTTTGAATCTCTGGGTTGTGTGTGTGATACTCGTGTTTTTAGAACTTTTTTTTTAGAATTTCACTCTGTGATATTTCAAATTTCTTGTGTTATCTTCATAATATTCATGTGTTTGCCTCCCTTTTGTGGTCCTTTTCCGTGGGGGCTGTGTTAAGTTAGGTCATAGCTTGAGGATAAAGTATAATAACTTCTCAACTGTGGCCCATATTTAAAAAAAAAAAGAAAAATCACAGAAAAAGTTTGTGTTTAAGAAACAAAATCTGCATTTAAGAGACTCATGTGTTATAATTACAGTGTGATTAAAATAAAACTGTCATTTGTTGTATCTATTGGTTTGTTTATTGATGATCATTTGTTCACTTTGTTACAGAGTTTTGTCTTCTGACGTGTGTGTCTGTTGCTGTGTGTCATAAGATCTTTTCTTTATTCTCTTTAACCATTTATGTTTTGCTCTCGGAGTCAAAACAACATTTTCTCTTGGGATGAAACACCGAACGTGTCGGTGGAAACCTTCCTCCAGCGTTTGAATAAACGCTGACTCATCAGATTTTCACTCGGCCACAGCTACTTTCCATGACTCAGCAGTCCAGACACGCCAGCCCAGCGTGACCCGGCCTCACCGTCGGCTCTGACTCCCGTGAATCCCCGGAGTTGCTCTCAAAATGAGGCGTGATGCAAGACTTGCTCTGGAACGCCGTGATCAACCATTCAGTCACATCTCTCGCTCGCCCCGATCGGCGGCCATCACGGAAGGAAAAGAGCATGAGTGATCACACGTGCTGCTATGGGACTGTTGTTGGACACTTGTGATGTCAGGACCATCAGTGATGGAGCAGAGCAAGACTCCATCTGAGCAGCGCCACACTGAACACACACACACACCGCCCGAGTCTCAGTCTGCTGCTGGAAACACCAGAGGTGTCACCGATAGTTTTGTTCTTAAAGTTGTGTTCAAAGTTGAGTCCTGCTTCTGTCATTGTGTGACAGTGAGTCGAGGACTATTAGAAGACACAACAGAAGTCGCAGTAGTTGTTGTGTTTTACTGTGCTGATTCTGTCTCTTTTGTGACCTCTGTTTTGTGACCTCCATTTTGTGGCTGCCAAAGCGAGTCAAAGTCAGTGTGCACAATTCTGTTTCGTCTTTTGACCTTGTTTTTGCTTTTTTTGTTGTCGCTTCTTACCGAACATGTGAGTCAGCGGTCACAGGACGTTACACTCACAGTCGTCCTCACAGGAGAACAGACTCTCTTCTTACAGCTGTAGGAGTCACTGGGAAGTGAGTTTGAGTCAGAGAAAGCTGATGAGCGAGTCATGGGTCAGAAGGCGGTAGAAAGTGAGCTCATTGTTTTAATTTGATGTTTTATTTATTTTTTACTTTTATTTTTTATTTATTATTTTTGTTTTCAAAATGTAATTTATTTCATTTTAGTGTTATTTTTTGTTTTTTTTGTGATTTTATTTCACATTTTAAGAAAAATTTGATATGTAATTGTAAAATATAACAACAATAATATTTTTCTATGTTGTCATTCAGTCCGGCTGTCATGCATAAATTTACAAAAATATATGTTTTTGTCTTTGTATTTTTTCAGTCAATTCCTTCTATTGAAAAATGTTTTTGTGCGGAGTGTTGCATGTTTTGCTCGTCCTTTCTCACTGGTCAGATGATGCATTCGTCATAAGATGAGGAAAGACTCCTGTATTTGCGCCACAAGTGGGAAAGAAAGACTACAAATATATAGTATCAGCGAACACACTTTAATGTACCAAATAGTGACAACAAATAATAATAATGAAACCTGTGAATGGTATTTCTATTTATTTATTTATTTTGGTGCATTTTGTTTCATTTTATTTTCATTATTGTTTTAAAATGAGTTACTTGGATTTCTCTTTTTTTATTTGTTACATTAAAATTATTCATGTTGTTTAGTTACGTATTTTTGTCTGCTTTCTATAAATTCCAATTATATATATTCATTTGTACCTTGTACTTCATGCTTTGATTTTCCTTCATTTTCTTGAGATTTTGTCTTTTACATTGCACTTATAGCTACACTTTTTCTTGCTTCACCTGTTCAATTGTTATTATTGTTTTTAATGGTTTGAATCGTGTGTTGCGATGACTTGAAATCAACACTGGTCTTCAGACAACAGACCAGTGCGTCTCTTCTGACAGGAGACTGTGAACCTCGCTGCTGTCCACGACAGTGTGGCTGGATCAGAAGAGTTCAGTTCTGATTCTAACCCCAGAACTGCGGCCTGCTGAGTCCAGCTCCGGATCTTTCCTCCTGTGTAGAGCCGGACTCAGACGTCACCCAGGTAGCAGCTCCCCACGCCGGTGCTATTTTGGTGTGCTGGCAGCTGGAAGTGTGGCTCACCTGTCCACGGCCTGTCGTCCCTCTCCCTCCTAAACGCCTTCCTCCCCAGACCTCAGGCTGCTGACGCACCTCCGACTTGTTATCTGCCGGCGCTCCACCGTTCCCACGCCGACACTTTGACTGATCTGAAGTCAGCCGGTGACACGGCAGCCGTCCGTCAGCGCCACTAAAGTGCCGCGCCTCCCGCGGCACGGCATCAAGCTGCCAAATAAAGCAGCGAGCAGAAGAGGAAGGGCGGTTTTTAAGACCTCAGACTGGATCCAGAGCCACACTTAAGAGGCCGCTGCAACGCTGCACCACAAACTACGGCATTCATTTGAGTGCAGCTCCTCGTGTCAACAGAAAACAAGTGCCCTGCAGGTTGTGACGTGGAATAAAAGCACGCTAGTCATCCTCCTCACGCCGCCCAGGGAACGTCACGGGGGTCTACAGTCGTGAGGAATGGAAGAGAAGCTGATAGCAGCGGGTGCGAGCGCTCACGACTGGCAGAGCTGATGGCCGCTCTGAAGGGCCCCAGGCTTTAATATGTGTATATTCAACTAAAGCACCGCCCCCAGCACTTTGACAACCCGCAATTCACACAACAACTCCAAGGTGAAAATAAATAAATAAAATAATATAAATAAATAAAAAATATATATATGTATATAATATATAATATATAGAGATACAATAAATAAATACAAAAATATCTATCTATATATATATTGTATTTACTTGTATTTATTTATTTAAAATTGTTATTCTATTTTATTTTTGTTTTAAATGATTAATATTTAAATATGTCGTTACACGATTTTCAACATATTTAAAAGCATCACAATGTTTTACACTGCATGGGTTTATTGTTTTAACGAATATCCAATATCTTTTCCTATATTTGGATGTTTGTAATTGGGTTTTTGTTGGATGGAATCTTTTAATAGTATTTTCCAATATTGTTTTTTTTTCCATTTTAAAAATGTATTTTATTCCGTTCTCCTTTTATTGATTCTCTTTTAATTTAATTTAAATTTTCTGTTGATTTAAATGTTTGTTTAGTCATTTCTCTTATGCGATTGAAATTCATTTGAAGATGTTCAGTGTTTATATTTATGATTCCAGTTTCCATCAGTATTTTCATAACTGAGTGGTAAGTGTTGTTACGTCGAGTGCGATTCGTGTTTGGAGTGTGTCTTGGTCGGGTCTTTAAAGTGCTCTGACTCACACACGCATCAAGTCTCTGGCCTGAGATCAAAGGCAGGACTCACGACTCTGACTCCAGTCAATTATTCAGACTTGTGTTTTATTGAAAACGGAATTAGCCCACTCGGTCCTGGTTTCCTGGCCTCGCTGATGGACGTGGATCCACAGACGTGTCTCCCATCCAACTCCTAGTTTTCAGGAACCGGACTTCGAGTTTTTTTCTCTGTTGTTGCTGAGATGAGGATCAGCACCTCCATGTTGAAGACCAACAGACTGAGGAGACTCGGCCGGTGCACTGAGGTATGACTTGGACTTTAGACTAGAGCAGCGTAAAATTTGTGTTTCACAGCTTCAAACCAGGAAGTTATCTGAATATTATGAACCGACTTGGTGAAGAAGGAAGTCAGCTGAAGACTTGGCGGACCAGACCTGTGCAAGCAAGAAGGTTTGAGATGACTTGGTGACATAGACTCTGTAAGTTAGCAGGCCAAACTCGACTTGCTCGACACTCATCAACAGTCTGACTAGAAGAACCAGGGAAACTGACTCGTAACATCCACTTGCGACTCGTGATAAACATGAGTCAGGATGTAAGCTAGGAGGTCTGGGACTAGTAGCTGGAGATGTTCCTCAGCTCTGGAGCCTGGTCCGAGTTTCAGGTGGCTCCGCTGAATTTATGAGAGCTCCACCAGCACCAAGGACTCGAGTCGCTGGACCAGAGAAACAGCTGAGTCAGGACTTTGTGAGAGCAGAGTGGGGATGATGAGAAACAATAAACAACAGCAATAACTGGAGCAGACATCAAACTTCCTGCCGTCACTCAAGAGGTTGAGGCGTTTCTTCCTGGTGAGTTGTTGCTGCTGAGAGTCCAGTTGTGCTCACCGCCGTCCTTTGTGTTTCAGGCTTCGTGTGTGTGTGGAGGGGCGGTGGGGAGGTTGTCGTCTTCGGTTGTGTTTCTGTGCTCGCTCAGTGGTGTGTATGTTTCTGGGGTTTGTGTCATCCGCTCAGTATGTTTCCCATTGTTCAGTAGCACTTTAGGGTTGAGTTTTAACACGATGTGACTGTTGTGTTGTGTTGTGTTGAATGGTTTGTGTGTATCCATCATTCCTTCCTCCAGCGGCTGGGATCTGTGTTCTCTGCTATGGGCTTTGTGTTTTTTTAGTTTGGGTTTGTGTTGTCTGATTTTGTTTTATCTCTCAGAAACATTTTGGTTTCTTGCCTCATTGTTACCATCCTCACCACCGTACTCATCTTCATCTTCACCTTCACCATCCTCATCCTCATCCTCATCCTCGTCCTCATCCTCGTCCTCTTCCTCGTCCTCTTCCTCGTCCTCTTCCTCGTCCTCGTCCTCATCATCTCCATCATCACCATGATCATCCTCATCACATCATCGCCTTCATCATCCTCATCCTTGTCCTCGTCCTCTTCCTCATCATACTCACCATCCTCATCCTCATCCTCGTCCTCTTCCTCGTTCTCATCATACTGACCATCTCCATCATCACCATCATCATCCTCATCACATCATCGCCTTCATCATCCTCATCCTTGTCCTCGTCCTCTTCCTCATCATACTCACCATCCTCATCCTCATCCTCATCATACTCACCATCCTCATCCTCATCCTCGTCCTCATCCTCGTCCTCTTCCTCGTCCTCATCATCTCCATCATCACCATCATCATCCTCATCACATCATCGCCTTCATCATCCTCATCCCTGTCCTCGTCCTCTTCCTCTTCCTCATCATACTCACCATCCTCATCCTCATCCTCATCCTCGTCCTCATCCTCGTCCTCTTCCTCGTCCTCATCATACTGACCATCTCCATCATCACCATCATCATCCTCATCACATCATCACCTTCATCATCCTCATCCTCGTCCTCCTCCTCATCATACTCACCATCCTCATCCTCATCCTCGTCCTCATCCTCGTCCTCTTCCTCGTCCTCATCATACTCATCATCTCCATCATCACCATCATCATCCTCATCACATCATCGCCTTCATCATCCTCATCCTTGTCCTCGTCCTCTTCCTCTTCCTCATCATACTCACCATCCTCATCTTCATCCTCATCATACTCACCATCTCCATCATCACCATCATCATCCTCATCACATCATCGCCTTCATCATCACCATCATCATCATCACCATGCTTTGTACGACGTAACTTGACCTGAGTATTGCGTATTTGCTGTGGAAATATAGTGGAGTTTGTTCTTGGATTGGTGTCTTCTCTAAAGTGTTCCGATCTTCTTCCGTCAATAAACTGGACAGGAACAAGCTCCTGGCTTCACTGTCTGCTGTAATTCTGCTGTCTCCCCTCCAACAAAGTCTCATCTTGTGTTCCCGTCTTCAGAAGTGAAAACAGGTGGTGATGCAAAGCGCCGTCATCCACCGGACTCCAAACCCGAAAACACAGGTGATGCAAACGGAGCAGAACCTTGAAGGAGCTCGGAGATCGATCGCGGCTCTGACGGCTGCAGATCTCTCTTGTGTTTTCAAAGAGCATCCGGTCTGATGAATTTAATTCTGCTAGACTTGATGGTGTTAGGTTGGACCGAACACTCCACAAACTGAGAGACAGACATGCGACGGACGAGCTGAAACCCAGAGCCACAGCAAGAGAAATCATGAACCCAGAATTTCCCGCCATCCCCGACTCCATCCAGGCCATCTCCCCGTCTGCCCGCCTGCACGCCGGCGGCGGTGACAGGAGCCTGGGCTCTTTGTTCCTCCGCTGCTATCTGCACTTGCCGTCTCACTGAGGCGGCTGCCGGGGGAACTGTCAGCAGGTAGGAAGACGAGCGGTGAAGAGACGGCAGCGAGTCACGGCGGAGAGACGTGTCACATGTGAAGGGGCACAATACCCGCTGTCAGATTGACATTCAGGCGGCGCAGCACTAACTGCTCCTGCTCATGCGGCGGCGCGTGCGAGCGCTCGGTGAGGCCGACTCAGCGCTTCCTGACCACGCTGCTGTGTCTTTGTTTAATGTTGTGTGATAATTGAATTGCGTCTCCGTGGCCGCGTGTGTGCGGCCGTGTGCTTGTTATTCACTCCCCAGGACATGAATCTGTTGGCAAACTCATCTCACGTTAAGATCTCATCTCTCATCTGGTCCACCATTAACGTCTGATGTGTGCGTGCGAGTGTGTGTGCGTGCGTGCGCGTGTGTGTGTGTGTGCGAGTGTGTGTGTGTGTGTGTGTGTGTGCGTGTGGATTTGTTTGCCGGTGATGACGACGTGTTGACAGAGGTGTTATGTGCTGATGCATAGACTGTTTCACATGACAGGAAGAGGATCCAGTTGGGCCCAACTTGGGAGTGTGTTCTGGCTGTGTTGGCTTTGCTTCATCTCCATCTCCATCTCCATCTCCATCTCCATCTCCATCATCATCATCTCCATCTCCATCATCATCATCTCCATCTCCATCTTCATCATCATCTCCATCTCCATTTCCATCTCCATCTCCATCTTCATCATCATCATCATCTCCATCTCCATCTCCATCTCCATCTTCATCATCATCTCCATCTCCATCTCCATCTTCATCATCATCTCCATCTCCATCATCATCATCTCCATCTCCATCTTCATCATCATCTCCATCTCCATCTTCATCATCATCTCCATCTCCATTTCCATCTCCATCTCCATCTTCATCATCATCTCCATCTCCATCTCCATCTTCATCATCATCTCCATCTCCATCTTCATCATCATCTCCATCTCCATTTCCATCTCCATCTCCATCTTCATCATCATCATCATCTCCATCTCCATCTCCATCTTCATCATCATCTCCATCTCCATCTCCATCTTCATCATCATCTCCATCTCCATCATCATCATCTACATCTCCATCTTCATCATCATCTCCATCTCCATCTTCATCATCATCTCCATCTCCATTTCCATCTCCATCTCCATCTTCATCATCATCTCCATCTCCATCTCCATCTTCATCATCATCTCCATCTCCATCTTCATCATCATCTCCATCTCCATCTCCATCTCCATCTCCATCTTATCATCATCATCATCTCCATCTTCATCATCACCATCATCACCATCATCACCATCATAATCATCATTATCATCATCATCTTCATCTCCATCATCATCTCTATCATCATCATCATAATCATCATCTCCATCTCCATCTCCATCTCCATCTCCATTTCCATCTCCATCTCCATCTCCATCTTCATCATCGTCTCCATCTCCATCTCCACCTCCATCTCCATCTCCATCTTCATCATCACCATCATAATCATCATTATCATCATCATCTCCATCTCCATCTTCATCATCATCTCCATCTCCATCTCCATCTCCATCTTCATCATCACCATCATAATCATCATTATCATCATCATCTTCATCTCCATCATCATCTCCATCTCCATCTTCATCATCATCTCCATCTCCATCTCCATCTCCATCTCCATCTCCATCTCCATCTCCATCTTCATCTCCATCTCCATCTTCATCATCATCTCCATCTCCATCATCATCTCTATCTTCATCTCTATCATCATCATCATAATCATCATCATCATCTTCATCATCATCATCTTCTTCTTCATCACCATCACCACCATCATCGTCACCACAACTGTCACCATCATCACTCTGTCCATCTCCATCCTCCCCTCACTTGTGAACAAGATACTGGAGGTCGTGCACCTCAGGCGCTGGAGCTGGAGGTGATGAATCCCTTCATCATATTGGATGTGTGGAAGCCTTACTTCCTGCTTTGAAGACACGCACGTATATATATATGGACTTCATCTGTGTGGATGAAGGAGGCGATCGACTGCCGGAGGGTCACAAACGTCCTGTTCGTTGGGATGAAATCTGTCATTCCACCTTCCAACCTCCGCAGGGTCCGTGACATCTCCACATCTTTAAATAAGCAATCTCTGTCTCGGGGTCGAACCAGCCGGCGTGGTCCAGCCGTCCTTGAGGCCGCCGCCTCTCCAGTGATCCTGTCTGCCGCGACACTGATGAATGGCGCTGCTCTTTAAGTGGTGGCGCTCAGCGACTGGATCTGTTCTGGCTGTCTCGGCTCATCGCTCCGTCCTATTATTTATCTATGAGGCACGGAGGAGGTTCGTGTCTGTCAGAAGACGATCCATCTGCGGCGAGTCCCCGCTCCTGTCAGCCGCGGCTGCCTCTCGGCGGACGCCCCAGCTGTCAGTGTTCCGGCCTGCGCCGAGTCTGACGCCGCTTGTAAATGGAGCCTCTGAGAGGCGCTGGTGCCGCTGATGTCACCGAGTCTGAGATCAAGTGTTTAACAGACTCCTCCGCCTCTAATGCAGCTGCACTCAGCAGGTGACATGGGAAGAGCTTGGAAGGATGCCGTGATAAACATGCTAGGGAGATGAGGTGGCTCATAGGCTGAGTTTTAAATCTGACCACTTGGTTCTCACCAAATCATTATCAGCTGGGAGGCGGCCCTGGGGCAGACCCGGGACAGATGAGGCTCTCTGTTCACCTGGAAACACCTCAGGAAGAAGGGCTGAGGTGAAGGGAAGTCTGGGCCTCTTCACCTCGACTGCTGCCCCCACGACTCTACACTTTCTGTCATGATCATTTCTTGTTTTTTTTTATTTA